>NC_140620.1:0-245000 GCF_057382275.1 Copadichromis virginalis
TGGGCAAAATTGGGAACCGTTAGAATCAGGATCAGAAAACGGGCTTAAACTACAGAGGGATTTTAGCCCCTCTGGAAACGCGTTAACTTTATCATTGGGGAATTGGCATCGCAAACAATCTATGTATTTAATTTTGGGGGTGGAAATAGCGGGGGTTGATCCAAAAGGGTTAATTAAAGTTAATTTCCTAGAAAAAACTAATCGCGTACCGTCAGGTAGAGAAGACATAACAACTCGTGTGATTTCTACTCCCACCAGCTCTGTTGCATCTTTTACAGGGCAGGAGGGGAGCGGGTCATCGGAAGCTACACCAGAGGAGCACGAACCAAGAGAGAGGCGAGTAGTGTCGGTGGACTACACCACCCTGAAACCTCAGGATTTGATTGAACGTGCTACCGGGTTCAGTGACAGTAACATCTGGCTGGACTGGATAGCCCAAAATGCTAGAGAACAAAAAGTGGCTAATTGTGTAGCCTGCGCTTCAGCAAGGCCGCGTTTATTTATAGAGCCTGCACCTCTGCATCCAGAGGATCAGTGGGGCTATAATTGTATGTTGCAAATAACTAGAGGAGCTGTGAATACGGGGAACTGCACTGTGTTGTCCAGTCTATTTCCCCCTATTGGCAAGCTCACGCAAGTAGGGCCGTTTATGCCCCGGAAAGATAATTATACGTGCTTTAAGTTTACCACAGATAAAGTTAAATATCGGTTGGGGGAAATTGACCCCAGTTGGTGTTCGGTCACCCAGATTGGGAGGACCACCAACAATGTGAGTGATGCAGCCACCCTAATTGGGACTTGGGCTAGGAGTGGGCTGTATTACTATTGCGGGCACAGGACTCTACTGGTACGTGTTCCTCTTGGGAGCGTGGGGACGTGCGCGATGGTGAGACTAGGAGCGCCACTTATGCTAATCGGAAATAAGGTAAAATCAATTCCCTCACACAATACGCGCACTTTGGCAGCCAAGCGCAAAAGACACATTTTGAGAAAGAGAGGAATACAAGACACAAATGTTTATGACCCTAGAATGAATTCCCCCACCTGGATCGACTCCATTGGAGTGCCCAGGGGGGTTCCAAATGAATTTAAACTTATTGATCAAATAGCAGCCGGGTTTGAAAATATTCCAATAATTTCTGCTTTCTTTCCAGTGACTCCAAACAAGAATGTAGATAGGATTAATTATGTTCATTACAATGTACTGAGGCTCTCTAACCTGACCAGAGACGGATTGGAGGGGCTAGCGGAGCAGGTGGGTCCGACCTCGTTAATGGGAGTGCAGAATAGAATGGCCCTTGACATGTTGTTAGCGGAAAAGGGGGGCGTGTGTGCTATGTTTGCTGACCAGTGTTGCACCTTTATTCCAAACAATACTGCTCCAGATGGGTCGGTAACCAAGGCTCTGGAGGGCCTAAAGAGCCTTTCTGAAACTATGCATGATCACTCCGGTGTTGGTAATCCATTAGAAGGCTGGCTGACCTCAGTGTTCGGACGGTGGAAGGGGGTCATCGCTTCGGTCATGTTTTCTTTGTCTATTGTGGTGGGTATTATGGTTATTTGTTGTTGTCTCATCCCTTGTGCCAGACGAATGTTCAAAAGTATGTCTGTGAGGGCAGTGGACCCTGGAGTCATTACTCCAATGTCCATGATGCCAATGATGCATGTGGAGCTGAATGTGTAGGCCAAGGAGGGACACAACTGTTTGTGACCTCTGGATTCTCCAGAGGTCAACAGAGGGAATTGTAGAATAAGGAGGGGATGTTTTTCTCATTATCATTTAATATTTTAATATGTCATTATTAGTTCCTTAGAAGTATATAACCAGCTTTGCATTAAGCATAAATTGAAGTTTTTGATCTTACATTATTCTTTGCATTACAGTGATGGTGATAACTTTAATTTGATCTTTCTTACAGGTATCAGAATAATAACATGATTTTCCATTGCAGATGTAACCATGATCATTCCATACACATTGCAGTTTGTTGCTCATTCTAGAGTTGTGCTCAAGGTAATTAAAGGTTAAAAGCTACAGCCAGCGTGAGTCTGGCTGATCTATGGAGGGCAAAGGCTTTGAGCTTGGAAGGCCGCACGCGCTTACACAGCACTTATAAGATGTCATTCTTGGTGATTTTGTGCTTAGTCATGTTTTAATATGTTTTAAGTAGAAGTAGCTGATCCAGCAATATTCATTTAATATTATATACTTGATTTAGAGCAATACACACTGATGGTCTTAATAAATGAAAGAGTCCTTGTAGTTGCCATGTTGTGTCTCAGCAGGGTACAGACGGTTCCAGGAGAAGGGGGGCAGTTAGCGTCTGCCCTCGGGAAGGAGACAATGTTATTCTTTGTGTTAAATAAAATTGTCAACATTGATTGTATTACACCTGTCACTACGCATGAGGGGGCGTTCTAATACCCTGATTTCATAAAACTATGGAAATGTGTTTTTTAAGATGAGATCTGAGACTGTCTGCATACAGTGTCCATCTCCCACGTGTGTGATCATTAAATCATCGTTTGACTCAACCCGACCGGACCAGTGTTGTTATTGTGGGTTTTTCCTCTGGTGTCCATCTCCAATATTTTTGAACCATAACACTAGCTTACCTGGAAGACCTCATCAGGGGGAGCACACTCCCCCTCTTTTTAGAGCTCACCCACTCAACCCGCATCCCCAGAAAACAGCTAACCCCAGATAAGGCAGCGTGATGGATCCCGAGACAACAGGACTGGGACATCTAAATAAAGGTGTGAAACAATCGCCTTCAAAAGGTTATCAATTCACTTGAACCAAAATTAGGACCACACGGTGCGGCAAGAGTTAATAGTTATTAGTCTCAACACCCAAGGATAACCAGAAGAGCATGACTGATATGATGGAACTGGGATTTTGTTACCCTTAATTTTTGCAAAACACAAATAAAACTAAATTGAAACTAAGGATTTTCAGAAAATAAAAACTACACTAAACTAGCAAAGAATTGGTAAAAACTAATTAAAACTGATATAAAATTGAAAATCTGAAGTCGAAGCTAAATAAAAATAAAAACTGATGAAAATTGCAAAACTATTACAACCCTGGTGCAGAGATTGGCAAATCTGACCAGGAAACGTTATAAAATGGATTGTCAGGATAGTCAGCGTTAAAGCCACTTTTGACAGTCCATACTAGGATGGCATTGGACATCTTCGGGGCGGAAAGGGGTTGGTGTGACCAAGGTGTGGTTTGGCTTGTTGTATGTACATTTCAAAATGTTACAGCTCTGGATGGACCAGTTACCAGGGCATGGAAGGATGACAGACTTTATTACATGAGGAGAAGGGACATTTTCGGGATCGAAGATCCTCAGGGATGACAAGGCTGGAGCAACGGTACTCGAGAGAAGAATTTCTGATACTTTCTGAGATATGATGTCACTAACCTTCTCTTTTAATTGTCTAGCTCCAATGAATTGACACATGGGAGTGTGTCAAAAAGGGGGAGTTGAGTTCGAACATCAAACAATGGTTTTATGAACATCTTATGACGTTATTTCTGTGTTTAATAAATTAGCTATGGTAAAACTTAAGCTTATAATGTCTTAGACTTAGAAAGGGTTCACTAATTTTTTATTTCTTTTACACACACATAGATTATGATTAGAATAAGTCCTGAACATAATATTTTAAACCAAATTTGAATCATTAGAACAACAATGGATAACAATATTAGATTATCAAGGCTAGGGAGAGAGGTGTTTTGGTTTTCTGTCTCTTGCAGAGAAAGGAACAGACACCAGACGGGGACCCGGAGATGTGAGGACCCTTCACAGCAGGGACAGATGTAGGGACTGCCGAGACAGCAACTGGGGTCAAGTGTCATGACGTTTGGGCTCCTGGAGAAGATGGATCCCACAGACACAGCAATAACCATGAAGGGGTTGGCGAAAACCAGGAACACCAGACCAACGAGGTTCGAGAGGCTCTTGGCAAAAAGGGGGACACGCCGGTGAACCCAAAACACACAGATCCTTGTTTGAAATCGGGGCGGAATAATCCCCAGAACTGTGCAATGACTAAAGGGTGGTCTAACCCCGGAGGTCGAAGAAAGAAGCTGAGAATCACCCAACTGGAAGACACTGGTAGCTGCAGCAATAAAAATAAAGGTTAAAAGCTCCTTAGACAGAGGTTCTAGTCTAAGTACATTTGAAAGGTATAAGGGGGCATTAAAATGGGAGTGGAAAACTGGAACACCAAAATAAAGCTGTGGGAAATTGGGGAGTGATGGGAGTGTCATCTGTAACTGCTGTTATGGTTGTAAATCTAACTTTGCTTGCATCTGAACTGCGTGAACACAGAGGTCATCCCCCATATGGTCCACCCGTTAAAGGGGGACAGAGGGCCTCAGGATCAAGAAAACCTGGACCTTGCAACGCTGAAGTGCTTGTTATTAGTGATCTCTTTAATGAGAGATCAAAAGAGGGTATTGTGATATTATTCTGTTATTATATGTTACCTTATAGATGTAATCAAAATAGTTGAATTATGATATTGTTGTAGATCATATTATACCCTTTAAAATAGAGTGTGTGATCTGTATGTAGTTTAGTTCTCATTATACTTTTGAGTTAACAGAACATATTCACATATTAGTTTATTAGATAAAGGTGCATCACTATGTATCCTTGATCTGCTGGGAATGTGTTACACTGTTTTCTTGACATGCTTAATTGTTGAATCATGAAGAGAAGGTTGTAAGCAGGAGACTCTGTGTCTAAAGACAGGGGAGATAGATAGACCACATTCCACACCCCCACCTTACAGAAAGCAGAGAAACAACTGCCGAGGTCATAACTTAGGCGCTGTAACAGAGAAAAAATGTGATGTTTTGGCTTTTACGACTAGCTGGGGGCCACTAGAGACTATAAAAAGCTGAGCAACCCGTCACCATTTTGAGACATGTGCCTGACCCTCTGGTAGCATCTCTCCCGTCCGGACGTTGTAATGCTCTTATTGTTGAATTGTATGGAAATAAATGATTGTTGATTGAGCATTGATACACCGAGTATTGTCCTTCCTTCAGCCCAAAGATTCAAAGAACTGCGTGTTTTCAACAAACGTCAGGGATGCTCGATCAGACCAGTGAGAGCAAACAAACCCAGCCCTCCCAGCTTTTAATCTTTATTGGGGGAGAAAACTTTTTAAGCCCTAATTTTGACAGGGAGTAGAGTCTTTGAAGCCTTTTCTGGATCCTCAGAGGGGATGAAGGAGGCAGAGGAGGAAGCAGAGATCGGTCTGTGTTTTATTGTAAGATAGAGACCTGGACCATTCTGGGAATGACAGCCGACTTTGGCCCATCGGTGGAGGATCTCATGAAGAGAGACGGCAGGGAGAAGGACAGTGTTTCATCGATAACAGCTCCAACACCTACAGTGTATATAATATATACATCAAAGTATATTTGCTATACTTAATGTATATAACATCATGTTCTTCTGTCCCCTTCACAGTGCAGGAGCGTGTCAGGATAGATTTCACTGCGTGTTGTATTTGTATAACTGTGCATGTGACAAATAAAGAAACTTGACTCTAATCAGCACAAACGAGGCTCTGACACATGGATTGTTTTTATAGTTGATCTAAAAGGATTAACCCCAAAATGTGAAAACAAGACCATCAACAGGCAAGACAGAGCTGACAATGTTACTGATGTCTGTCTGTAAATAAAGGGTGAGTGGAAACTAAAACTGGGGTTGGGAAACTTGCTGTGATCACTAACAGCTGCACAAGTTCTGGAGTCACCAATAAAACAAAAAGTATAAAAAAGGTTTAGCAAGCTCAGCATTACATAGATAAGGGATTAGGTGGGGATACTTTCAATGCAAACCCAGGATGAGAGCACGAGGTGAGGCAGAGGAGGAGCAGGGAAGTGATGAAGGAGGACCAAAAGGATTCTTCTGTATCTTTGGGTTTGCAGCAATAAGCAGGTGGATTTTTAATGTTTCTAACTGTTTGCACAGTTTCCGTGCTGTTATTCTTTAGCTTTGGGGCCGTTTTATAATAGTTTTGTCTGAGGTGTTTAAGCTTCTATTTGTTCATCCACAATATTGTTTAGCTGATTCTATACGAGCTCGTTCCAGTTCTTTCAGTCAGTCTGTTGCTTCTCTCCCGATCATTTTCCCTGTTCCTCATAAATCCCAAGGGTGGGGCCCGTGGGTCCATGTTAGAGTCTGGACACATTTCCACCCTGAAAAGAAGAAATGACATTCAGTTACCTTTGTGTGCAGCAGAAATGCCTCCTGGGTGCACTGGAGATAGAAAAGCACATCCCTCACTTATTTTAAAGCTAAGCTCGGGTAATTTTATATGTGATTTTTTCTATCAGGTGAACAAACTGTGCATGCATATTCACGCTAAAGTTAAATGCAGAGAAAGCGCAGAGTCTCTGCTTTCAGAAACAATTGGATTAGGTTCAATTGAGCGAACGGTTCAAAAGTTACAGTGATTTAAAAACACGTTGCAAAAACCTGTTGGATTGTGAGTTTCAGGCATTAAATGCAATTCTACATCCGGACACTAGAGGGCGCAGAGCGCGATGGTGGTACCGAGCAGTGTTTTGGGGCGCAGAAGAAGAATTTCACAGAAAGAACTTCCTGTTGTGAAGCTAACCCCAGCACAGCATGTGTGTCGTTTGTGTTCACGGTTTAAAGAAGATTATTGTGTTTTCGTCTACTTGTTACCCAGGCTGACAGCAGCTTCACTGCCTCAGGTTAGTAAACATTACAATGACCGTGCACGGCGCACCTCACAGTACAGGCTGTTGTTCGGTCATTCGCACATCAGGATGCGGGTCATTGTGTGTACACTGTGGCTTTAGGCTGCAGGTTGATGGATGCTAATGCTAGCTGACTTGGCTAATGCAGAATACAGTGGAGCCCCGACTTACGAAAAGTTCAAGTTACGAAGGCACTGAACGGCAATACTTCTGCCCGTGTTACGGCAAAATGCCCGCGTAACGAAATCCGCTGGCTCTGATTGGCTGAGCCTTCAATGCCCACAATGCCTTCCGAATCATGTGACAACCCCTTGGCTTCCGTACTTGCGCTTCGCTGTTCCACTTGAACCACGCAGCTAGCAAAATGAAGCGTAAAGTAGGGCTGGGTATCGTCACTGATTTCTAGAATCGATTCAATTCCGATTCACAAGGTCCCGAATCGATTCGATCCACGATTCGATTTAATTCGATTTGATTTAATTCGATTTGATTTAATTCGATTCGATTTAATTCGATTTGATTTAAATCTGGGAAATTTTGACAGTCAGAAATATAATTCAGATCAGTACATTTACATATTTTTGTATCAATAAAAAGGAAGCTGACACACGCAAGACTTTATCAAAGGTGTGAGCGTCACAGCAGATGCCTTTGTGTCAAAGTAGCTGAGGATAAAACACAGAAAAACATGAAGGAGATTTTCCTGGCCTGGGATTTTATAAAAATATTCTGCAGTACGTCAAAAACGAAAGAAAACCATTAATCAACATATGAACATTACCTCTGACGTTACAGCGGTTTTATTACAGACACAGCGTTTTGCATTTTGAATAATTTTAAAAAGTTTAAATTTGTTCAGTATTGAACGGCAGAAATGAGGTTTTCATTTCGGAAGAATGTAAAAGGGAAAAAAACAGCGGCCGATATGACCCAAAATTCATATCTCGATATTTTTTAGCTGGATGGCGATATAAGATATATATCTCGATATATCTTTTTTTAAAGCCATAAAGTAAGAACAAAAAGAGAGTTCTTAGTCAAAGCTGTGTCCCAGATGTCACACAGGCACTTTTATTAACATAGAGCAGATGTACATAAAATTTATTCAAAAATAAATTATGAGCATTTATTAAATAATAATGCTCCATAAATAAAAGAAAACAATGTTGTTTTTGTGCATAACAAAAAGCTCACAAATGTGCAGTCAAAATGTAAACTAAAAGACGAGCACTATAACAAAGACAGATTTCACAGCTGCTCTGTTCCCAACTTGTACTGCGTGACTGACAGCCTGGAGTTTGAAATCCGCTTCGCAACCACGTCTCTTAACAGGTGCCATTTATGGTCCTTATACACAGTAGGGTAATATTACGTTGAAGCACAGTACGTATCACTCCGCGAGGCTCAGCCGTAATGCTCTGACAGTCCATCAAGCGGTGCAGCTCCGTAGCTTACCAAAGTCGTACTAAAACATTTTTTGACAGATTGCTGAGCGCCGTGTTCCACATAAAATCGGTTCGCGGCCATCAAGCACAACCAGAATTCATACATAAGGCGCGCTGTCAACTTTTGAGAAAATGAAAGGATTTTAGTCCGTGCAGCACCTCTGGGCTGCATGGCGTTAGCGTGGTTAGCTCGTTAGCGTGGTTAGCTAGCTAACACGTTGACGCCGTCCAGCCCCACGCACGGGGCGATGCGCAGTAACTCGTTAACGGAGATTTGCCGTGTCCATCTTGTCGCTTCCTGCAGGTGAAGCGATGGGGGAGGAGGGGGAGTTGTGTTCAGTGAAGGAGAGGCGAGGCCGAGTAACGTTGCGTAAAGACGAAAGTGGACGAAAGAAAGGCAAACTTGCGGCTCCGCAAGTATAATTATAACGTAACATAGACTATATCGATATAAAGGATATGGTCACATCTTATATCTCGTATAAAAATATATCGATATTTTTTAAAAACTCGATATATCGCCCAGCTCTAGCCGACAGCCTGTAAGCAACAGTAGACTTGTGCGTAACAAGCAAGCGAATAATGAAGAAAGGGAAACTGTTCCTGAAGTATAGAGAGAGAGAGAGCTAGCTGCGCATCGCGATGGAAGCAAAACAGTAAAAGTGAATTCATGGCGATGTTTATGTGAAACGTTTGGATCTTCTTTTGCTGCTGGTTCGGTCAATATTGTTGGAGAGACATCAAACTAACAGCTTTAGAATCAGCGCATAAAGGGCGTGAACACAAAGCGCCGACCCGCCGACAGATCAGAATCAGCGAGCTGTCGGCTTTCAGCCCCGACCGTGAGAATGGCGACATCTAACTGATTCTGATCCGCGGGTCGCGCTGTGTGTTTAAGTCTATGTGCAGAGTCCCTGTACCTGCTCTCATTTACTGTTTGGTGGTTCTTGAAATTTTGTGAGATGTCACCTGAGATTCTGGCATTTCGGGCAAAATAAATTTATATTAAAAAATCGATTCAGGGTTTTAATGAATCGATTTTACGTTATCCAAGCCAGAATCGATTTTAATCGATGAATCGATTATAAAAACCCAGCCCTAGCGTAAAGTACTGTCGATGAAAACAAAGAGAGAAATTATTGATAAATATGAGCGAGGTGGGAAACTTTGTGCTATTGCACGCGAAATCCTTCGACCATAGGAACAATTCTAAAACAAAAAGAAGTCATCAAAGCAGGTAAACCTTCAAAGGGCACCACCATCATGTCCAAAAGGAGGACCCCCATACACGACGAGATGGAAAGGCTTCTCCTTGTTTGGATTAAAGACAAGGGAGGGCAATACCCCCACAGAGACTGTCATTTGCGAGAAGGCGTCCTCAATTTATAATGATTTAGTAAGTAAGCCAGCTTCCAATGAGCAGCCAACGGCATCGACGTCCTCGCAGGAGGCACCGCTAACCTCCCCAGAGTTCAGGGCATCGCATGGGTGGTTTTATCGGTTCAAGAAGAGGACTGGCAACCACTCCGTTGTGCGTCACGGCGAGGCAGCAAGTTCCAATCACACGGCTGCCGAAGAATTTGTTAAAAAATTTGAGGAACTTATAAATCAAGAAGGCTACATCCCCCAGCAGGTATTCAACTGTGACGAGACTGGCCTCTTCTGGAAAAAGATGCCGCGGCGTACGTACATCACCGCGGAGGAAATAAAGATGCCAGGCCACAAGCCCATGAAGGACCGTCTCACCCTCGCCCTGTGTGCTAATGCCAGTGGGACTGTAAGGTCAAGCCACTCCTAGTGTACCACTCAGAAAATCCGCGTGCCTTCAAGAAACACAAAATTTTAAAGGAGAGGCTCGAGGTTATGTGGAGGTCCAACTAGGGCTGAACGATTATGGAAAATAATCTAATTGCGATTTTTTGCCCCAATATTGCGATTGCGATGCGATATGCGATTATTTTTTAAGGTCTTTGTCTTCTGTATTATTAAACAAAGACAAGCAATACATCATATAGTATGGCCAATACTATATTACATTAATTTTAAACTGTTCTTTCCTGGAAGACAGACCTCTGTTATGATGACATGAGGTGATGCATGAATTGATGACTGACATTTTTATTTAACTTCTTCAATCACAACAGTATATTTGAACATACACAATAGTTTATTTTTAGCTTACAAACATCTGAGCATAAAGTGCTGGCAAGGAACCCTGGTGTAAACATTAAAATGAAAGTCAGTACAATGTGCAGATTGCAGAAATATACATAAAAAAAATCAGTGGCTTTACCACACTCAGTTTTTCGACATCTGTGAACTACTAGACAGTCATTCAATTAAAAAATAATATTAAATAAATAAAACTAATAAATAAAAAATACACACATCTTACTGATCTCTGCAGTCAGTAACATTACACATAAAGTGCAAACATAATAGCAATTGTATAAACACACACAAACACGCCTTTAAAATTTAAAGGCGTGAAATTGGACGGTCTAGTTCTGATTAGCGTCACCGCTGTCTCGGTGGAGTTTAATAAACTCGGCCGTCTGATTCTTGCTATCTAAAATATAACCAGACACTGGCGTAAATTCTCGACTGTCTCATACTTCTGTTTAATAAGTTTTCTGTTTGACGTTTAGTCAGCTGTGTGAAAACCAAGGAGGAACCCACCCGGGGGATTAATAAAGTTTTATTTTATCTAATCTAATAACTTTAATCTCAGCCAAACCGATTTACTCACGAACAAACAAAACACTGAAAAAAGCCCAACAATAACATTTTTAGGTTGTCTAAGTGACTTATATATTACGTTTAACCCGAGCAGCGAAACTCCGCGGTGATCTGAAAATGATGTGCCGGGAGTTGTGCCGTTCTCGGCCGCATCAGTAACCCTCGAGCTCCCGGCTAGCTGTCGAGCTGGTGGGTAGCAGACGCCTCTGAAAACGTCGAAGCACTTTTGCAAATATGGGATATCTTGATAAACCGAGCAGATATTTGATGTTTACACAGCTACTTTCTCGCCTGAAAATATGTTAAAAGTTTATTTTGTGACCCAGAAAGATTAGTGTGAGTAATTTTAAAACTTAGTAGCGGCCGCCATTGCTGGAAACTGGAGTTTGGCTGGGCCGCGCTATGAATTCTGGGATATGGTAGTAATTTGGACAGCCTTCGGCGCGTTGCTGTGACGTAATCGGTCTACAAATGCGGCCTCAGGAGGATGCAGCCCATGAATTTGGACATGTCCAGAGTATAATCGCAGCCTTTGCGGTTAGAAAATTGCACTTGATCATGTCGCGATATTATCGCAAATGCGGTATATCGTTCAGCCCTAGGTCCAACCCCAAGGCCTGGGTGACCTGACAGTTCTTTGTCGAATGGGTCAACTTGGTTTTTGGCCCTGCTGTCAAGAAGTTCCTCGAGGAGAACGAGCTCCCCATGAAGTGCCTGCTGATCATCGATAATGCCCCCGCCCACCCCTCTGGCCTCGAGGACGATATCCTGGAGGAGTTCTCGTTCATCAAGGTTCTCTTCCTCCCTCCCAACACGACCCCTCTCCTCCAGCCCATGGACCAGCAAGTGACCTCTAATTTAAAGAGACCGTACACGAAACACATGTTCAAACGGTGTTCGGACATAACAGAGAGTACGCAGCTCAGCCTCAGGGAGTTTTGGAAATATAATTTCGACATCGCTGCATGCCTCAAGTTGATTTCTTTGGCATGACGGGAGGTGAGTCGTCGAACGCTAAATTCTGCTTGGAGGAAGCTGTGGTCTGATGCTGTTGCCCCTCGAGATTTTGAAGGCTTTGAGGGGGAACCTCAACCTGAAGTCAAGGTTGAGGAGATCGTAAATCTCGGCACCGCCCTGGGACTGCAGGTTGACGAGGAGGATATAAACGACCTTGTGCATGAACATCGAGAGGAGCTGTCAACGGCAGAGCTGCAAGAGTTGGAGGCGATGCTGCACTCATCAGTACAGCAACAATTCAGCGAGGAGGAGGCCGTCATACCATCGGCTGATATCAAGGACAATCACCCTGAAAAGAACTTTACCGCTCATGCTATAGAGCATTTTGGTGCGTCTGCCTCTCCCACTTCAGATCCATTTTGAAAAGTAGACAGACGTCGTTGGATAGATTTTTCACAAAGAGGCCAGCAACAAGTCAACCTTCAGGTGAAAGTGTGCCTACATGCAGCATATGTATGCATGCATACAGCTGACACATATATACACTTATTCCTCTAATTTTGAGTTATTGGTAATGTTTTTACACAAATGCGATACTTCTTAAAATACAAGCAGACATTACAAAGAAAGCTGAAGTGTTACTAATTGTGTAAAAATGTCTGAATTGTTTTTTGTTGCCTTTCTTTTTTACTTGTAGTGTTTTAGATGTCAGGGCTGTTGGTGGATTAAAACTTTTTGTTAATAAAAATAATGTTCTCTCTGGTCTTTAATGTGCACTTCAGTGTCTGTTGCACTACCTCCTGATGTTTAAAGCCTGATTAATCTTTGAATTAAAAAATCAACAACTTTACACCTTAATGTTATGCCAGTTTCCCCCGTGGTGGTGCTGTATGTATGTATGCATGCATACGTATGCTTTCTTCAGCCTCCACCACCTCCGCCACCAAGAACTCCGTCTCCAGCCAGCATCTTCTCACTCAAAAGGCGCGATGGCTGCTTCGATTTACGAAAAACCGTCGGGAACAGATTAATTTCGTAAGTCGGGGTTCCACTGCAGTGTGTTGCTGTGACATTTGTGAGGTTCCCTCAGACACACTCCGCCAGTCTTGTTGCTGTTAACAACAAAATATTTTTAAAAATCCACCATCGTTTCCACCGTCACCAGTTAATCTGGAACACCGGGTGATTTAACGCTACTCCGTGTTCATACTTGGAAGTATTAGCATGTTATTGACTTGGATACTATATTGTTTTAAGCCTTTGTGAATGTTTGTTCATTTTAAAGTGAAAACGCCATCTGCTTTTGGCACAAAACTATCGAATTTGCAGCTTCGGTTAAGTGGGATGGTTTGTCAGACATCACTGTAACATCATCCTACGGTAGGACCGTTTGTCAAACAGTGGTTACATGATGTCTGGAGACTTTCTGGTTCAGTTTTGTTTGTTTAGCAACTTTTGCTCATTTACGTAACTGCTGTTTTAGTCATGGCTTGTTTTCTTTGCGTTTGCTGGTTGTAGAAATGGTTTCTATGAAGCGTTTCTTTTAGCTGAACGAACTGCTGGTGTGCGTGCATGTTTTATACATGTGCTAAAGTTAAATGTCTTTGTGCAGAACATTGTGTGCTTTGGAGAAACAGCAGAGGATCAACAAAGGTTCAGTTTTAAAGTAGGTACTGCTCGGTGTCCAGTGTAGCGACATAGCTAGCTTTGCATCATACCGAGACACGCTACTGGTGCTATAAAGTGATGTGCAGAGTTTGTCTCTCTCTTTGTATTTGCAGTCCAAACAACATGGAGAAAAACATTGTGTACTGCCTGCTGTGCAACAAGCCCCAGCTGTTCATTTGGAATCACCTGAGCGGAGTGTGCCTGAAAGACGGCACAGCACAGGAGAGGGAGCAAGAAGCTTCCAGAGCTAAAGCCTCCCAGAAGCTGTTTTCCAGGGAAGGTCGACTCTGGAGCTTCTCGGAGCTGCAGGAGTTTTGCAAGGACGCAACATCTTGCACCAAACTCTGCAGTCGTCTTCAGAGTCGTGGCTTTATCATCACAGACACTCCCCAAACCTTCCCAACACAGAGGTCTGATGAGCTTGTTGCCACTCTGGCTCACACATACTGCAGGACACATACGCACTTTCAACACTTTCTTACTGTCACCTTTGCAACAGCTTTGATAAGAAGGAAATCCTCGCCGTGGCCAAAAGGGACATCGAGTATTTCCACCAAAAGCTTGCAGGCGGTGATTGCATCCCCAGCGTTGCCATGACAACGTTCAGGCAGTACTGCGAGGCCATCCTGATGTTACAGCACGGACTGACAGCAGGTGCTGTTCAGGAACTTTCTGTAAGAGCCGCCAACAAAAACAGTAAATTATAAGTGATAGTTGATGGAAGTCACCCTGAGCTCCAACACTTTGTCCCACACCCACAGGTGCAGGACTGGATGGAGCGAAGGGCAAGCTTGAGGATGACCATCCAGGAAGAAGAAGTAAGTCCTTTGTTCTCAGCAGCGACTCTCTTCCTGCTCTGTGTGGACTTTGGGAGGTGATTTATAGTTGTCATTGATGGCTCTTGTCTCTGCAGCTGTTGGAGTGCTACTTTAAGAACATCCGCCCAGTGTGCTTACAAAACCAAAGAGCTGGCAGTGACGACGGGGGCAGGTTCTTCCTGGGAGAAGGTGGGGTCCCTCTGACCAACCCAGGAGGAGATGTATGGCGCCTGAGGGCCAGGTGAGTGCTGCACACCACTGGATCCATACTGGCAAAACTTTGCCAGTGTGGTCATAGCACTCAAACACATGTGTTGCTGCGTTTGTTGGTGGATATAGAACTGCTTCACCTTTCTAATTTGGTTAGATACCTGCGCAGCGACACTGAGGATCCTGCGGCTGGGTCAGCATCACACTCAGCAGGAGTAGAAACCTCGGGACAGGCCAGGTATGCTTTTTGTTTTTATGTTACCCACTAGCACAAGAAAACCTGCGTTACAAGTTTCCACATACAAACTATTGGTGGGTTTCTCTCTCATTCTGTGTAGGTCCATTTCCACAAAGCGCCTACCACTCAGAGAATGGGATGCCTTCCAGCAGACCTTCCCAGTAACCCTAAATGGAGAGCCACCTTCAAAACGCCGGTGTGTACAGGCTGGTTTTCCACACTACCGAGCCCACTACAAAAGGTGGAGGGAGCTTCAGCTTAAGCAGAGAGTTCAGCACATCCTCGGTAAGCCCGTCATGCTAATGGACGCTCTGCCTCCATTATTTACAGCTCTAATATATACACATAGCTCAGCAATTCTTCACATCACAAAGGTTCAAATATATATGATTGACTCAGATGGTTGATTTGCAGTATTCCTCACGCCTCGCTCTGGGACAGGGTGTGCCAGAAGAGGCAACGCCCCTCAGCGTGCAAGAGTACAGACGGCATTAGATAAGGAGACCTGGAGCACCAACAAGCCCACTGTTGATGCCGTCCTACGGGCCTGGGTTGCTCCACAGCCCAGGATCCAGGACAGCCCGTCCCTCATGTCCTCGATTTCAGAGCAGAAATGGAAGGGCCTGGCTTTGAAGGACTTCGGGGAGGAAAAGGGCAAAGGTAAATGCACCTATCGTTTGGACCACACCCTCGTTTGACAGCAAGTCAACATTTCTAAAGAGCTTATGATGACTTCCTGTTGCTCACAGGTGTCATCGCCCTGATGCCCTTCAACAAAGGAGACGTCGTCTGCGACTACCATGGGACGTGCATCACCAAAGCTGCAGGGAATCAGAGGCGGCAGTCAGGGTCTCTCTTCTTCTACAGGGACGAGTGCCACAGGGTTGATGCCACTGCGTCCCCCTGTGCCTGCCACCTGCACAAGGACTCCTATAGAAGGCACATGAACCATTGCCAAAGGAATCCAAACGTGAAGCCACAAAGGTTCACCATGAACTTCCCTGCTGGTCCTCGGGAGAGTGTGCTGTTCATCGCCCTGAGGGACATCGCGGTTGGAGAGGAGCTCCTGTGGGACTATGGAGTCTAGAGATGGCACCGTGTTTTATGTCCCATATCCTACATTTGGATTTCTGCCCACACCGACATGACTCCAATAGAGTGTATTTTATAATCAATAAAACTGTGTTTTTTAATATATTGCTGCGTTTTGTATAAGTTCAAACTCAAACTAAAGCTATTCTGTTATATATCTTTCTCAGAGGTGAAATGCCGGTTGACTCGGTCCATCCCTGATGGAGTCTCCCATAAATCCTTTGGCTGGACATTTGACTTGTCTTTATTTTTCCTTTGTTTGATGCTTTGCTTGGCTTTTGTTGTGTCTGACCTTTTCTGATTAAAAACAAATTGAGCTCACAGGACACCATGTTGCCTCAGCTGATGCAGTCCTCTTTGCAATAATGTTTATTTCCAAAGGAATTTCTAGAAATTCAGAACAGTAAAATTCACAGAATGAATTAGAAGATAACTCTTATGTAGTTAAACTAAAATCCTCTGTGGGGGTTAGTATATAAACTCTTAACACCTAGTTAGCATGAATAAGTGTTGAATGATCAACTCCAGACAGATTTGGTATTCAACACTAAGTCAGAGTTAACGTTCCAACTCTCCAATAAGAGTTAAATTAACTTATAAAGACACTTTAAAAGAGCTGAAATCAAATCTGACAGTCTTCATTTGGACATGTTGGATTTTTTTTACTTTTTACTTTTTTTTTCACTTTTTAACATGTATGTAGAAGCATATCACACGGAGGCTCTCCACCCACTGTGAGACAGGCAGTGAGTACTGAGAAACCTGCAGAACACTCATCATTTAGAGTCTGACGGGGGTTGACACTAAAATACTTTAAATGTTTAGCCTGAAGATCAAAGCCTTGGATCCCACATTTGATTCGCTTTGTACCAAAGCATCAAGGGTTTCACAATATAAGAAGGGTTCTAATATAATTCATGAGAGATGTGATGCTAACGATGCAGCTTTATTATCACTGGACGCTCGTCAGGCCTCGGACAGAATAGACTGGTCAGATTTATTTAACCTTCTCCCAAGATATGGATTTGGAAATCATTTTCTCAGATGGGTTCAACTTTAGTAACAAACAATAGTTTCTAAACCCGTCACATTGGAGTGTTCCACTCATCAGGGGTGCCCGTTATCTCCAATGCTATTCATTCTGACTATGGAACCTCTGGTGATGACACTTACAATGAGAGCTGTACTATTTGGTTTCCAGTTAGGAGATCGAGAGCAGAGATTGGCCCTAGGCCCGAGACTGGCTGTCTGTTAGCCAAGTTGCAAAATTAATGCTACAAATGGAGCTATTTAGACGATTTTCTGGCTATAAATGATTCAAAATCCTCCTCCGTCCTATTCCTGAACAAGGATGAAAGGTTATGCAGAGTTTTTATATTGAGTCACGTCCTCTGCCTCCTCCAAAAGAATCCTTTCAGAAGTTAAACGATATCTTTAATTGGTTAATTTGGAATAACAAAGGTCCTAGATGAAGACTTGGCTTGTTGTACCTGCCATATGAAAGAGGGGGTTACAATTCTCTGATCTTAAACTGTATCACTGGTCTGCACAGGTGCGCTCAGCCACGCTCTATTTTTCCACTGAGACACCTGCAGCCTGGATAAAAAGTGAACAAAAAACAGTGACAAACCTTCAGTTTGATCTGCATCTATGCTCTGCAAGCTCAAAAAATAAAAAAATAAAATTATATATATATATATATATATATATATATATATATATATATATATATAATTTTATTTTATTTTAAAGTTTCCACTTGACAGAAATGTGTTTTTGTTTGAGATTCCCGAGGTTCGCACAGTGTCATCCTCCTGAAAAGGAAACACCTTGTGGCGTCAGGTGAGCTGCATAAGGTGCTGTCAGTCACATGACCCTGAGCCTCAGCAGGAAGTCTGACCCCTTCATAATAAAAGCATGTTCTTCACCTGCACTAATCAGGCTGAGAACACGCTGGGCTGGAGTCACGTGATCGACTTGTAGTTCAAACACAGCTGTTTCCTTTCCTGAGTTCTTATCACATCTCCTAAACACATTTCCTCCACGTCACAACGTTTCTATCAAGGAAAAGTGCTTAGGAAAGGAGGTAGAAGACCACAGAGTGTATGTGAACGTGAAGGGCTTTTATTGTGAAATGCAGGGTAGGGAAAAGTTGTTCCGCACATGCGCGGTAGAGATCCTGCGTGAGCAGAGACTAGTCAGTTTAATAAGTTTGATGATTTGTTTAAAATACAGAACAAAAGTAAACAAAGTAGGACGGTAGGGCATCATGGCGGCTTTATGAACGGTAAGAGGCGGGAACACGGGGGCGACGGTCAGAGGGAGGACATCAACAGGAGGAGGACCGGAAGCTGTTTGAAAGCCGTGAGCGGGAGTTTGTCAGCAGGGGGAGAAACCGGCACCCGGAGCGAAGACATGGACCCCCTGCAGGAGCTCCTGGACCGGGTCAAGCCCAGCACCGAGGCGGTGAGTCCCAGTCTGACCCTGTTTGCCCGAACTGAGCGATAAATAACAGTCTACGTACACGCACAGCCCTGCGTACGTAGACTGTCTGCGTCATGACGTAAGGCAGAGCAGCAGCCAATCGCTGTTTCGAGCTAATTCTATAGCAGAAATCCACACAGAAAAGAGAATATAAGGATGTGAGCCTGTTCTACATTTATTATTGTGACCTCCGACCTGCTGCTTTGTTTCTTTAGGAGTCCCTGTGGTTAAAGAACATCTTCACCTCCATCTCTGAACACCTGAGTCCTGTGGTGTGTAGCTCCGCCCCCTCGCAGACAGGTGAGTTCCTGTTTGTTTGAAACAGCTGGCTGATAAATCAGCTGTACTTTAAATCCTTAATGACGATGTCCACTTATGAAACCAAATACTATTTAAACCATTATTTAAACAGTGAAAGCAGGGCTCACCTGCCCTCACAGGTGTCATCAGAGCAGTCCAGTGTGTAGATGTGAGTGTGGTTCAAAGGTCAGAGCCATGAAGGTGACCGACTGTCAGTGAGGAACAGGGAGGACTAAGAGTCTGAGGATGAAGAGCAGCTGCTTCCTCAGGTGGTCCCACCTGTTGACACACCAGCTCTGGTGTCCACTTCAGGTGTTCTCAGTGGGCGGGGCTTCAGTTGTTTATGTTTGTGTTTACCCTTTAAATGTTGTTTTCCCAGGTAACCACGGTGACCTCAGCCTCTTCGATCTGAGCATGTGTGCGGTGCAGGCGATCCAGCAGCAGATGTGTGTGGCCCACAGCTTACCTGTCAGCTACAGGTAACGCCCGCTGACATCATCGCTGTAGCAGGTCACGTGACCTGGCCTTACCGCTGTCCTCCCGTCTGTCCGCAGGCTGCTGTCCGTCTCCCAGCTCGTCTCCCAGCAGCACCTGGCCTGCGTCAGCAACCTGTCCTGGAGCACCAATCAGCAGAGAGCCTGGGCCAGGGAGGCGGAGCTCGCCGTGCCGGGTCAGAGGGCGCTGCCGAGGGTCAACCTGCTGCTGATTGGCTGTCTGAGAGAAGGCCCTGACGGAGAGTACAGGCTGACGGACGCCAGCGGCAGCGTCATGTGCGAGGTGAGTCAGAGGGGGAGGAGCCTAACCTTAACCCATGGTCCATCAGCTGGTTAGTTCTCAGGAGCTTCTTCACAGCAGCGTCACTAAACCGGATCTGGTCAGAACTGATGGTAACGAGGTCACAACAAACTGCAGGTGTTCATGTGCAACGTGAATGAAATCGAATTCCTCTTTAATTCAGCTCATTCTCTGTGCAGGGACACAAGTGCTGATAGAGTCTGGTCATCACACGCTTCTCTGCTGATGTTTACATCAGCATGAAACAAGCAAACAAGCTCAACAGCTGACTTTCATTTCTGTAAATCAGAAACATCAGGACTTGTTAAATGTGAGCTGTGTTTATATGGATTCACTTAGCTGATCGATAAGTAAGGATGTAAAGACAGAGTCTGTCAGCAAGTGAGTAACTGTGCTGGCACAGACGTGATGACAGCAGAGCTTTATAAAGATGTGGAGCCTCCTCCTCACATAAAGTATACAGATAGCATCACCTGCAGTAACCTGACAGATTACAGTCAGACAGCTGCAGCAGGCTCAGTGTGGTCCTGGCGTCACCGCACGGATTAATGACTCACAGGTAGGGCTGCTCGATTATGGCAAAAATGATCATCACGATTATTTTCACTGACATTGAGATCTCGATTATTTGACGATATTTATTTAACAATAACAATGTGTTGAATAATGACTTTAAAGTTTGTCAAAAAATAATATAAAATAGTGCAAATACTGATAACAGTGCAAATGTTTGCAATATAAAAATGAATGAAAAATGTAAACATCTGTGTTTAGTGAACTTTGCAGTGTTGCTCTGTGGTGCAGCTACACCGTAGCAAAGTTTACACACTGTGTCCACTTGATCCACGTCTGACTGAACCCATAATGTTTCCACACCACTGAAGTTTTTTACCTCTTTTCAACCAACGGCAGTCACTCTCCTCTCCAAATAACTTCTGCTGAGCTTTCCGAGCTTCCCTCGGTCCTCTTAATCAGCGGTCCCCAACCCCCCGGGCCTCGGACCGGTACCGGTCCGTGAGTCGTTTGGTACCTCTTTTTGTTGTGACATGTGTTCGAAATGCAGAGAGGTGCGCTCGATTTACCACATGGAGCAGCGCGAGAGTAAAGCACGAGGGAGGGGCTAATAATCGGCTCAGTAATTTTTAATGATCGTTGAAAGCCCAGATCGTAATCGTGATTAAAATTCGATTAATTGAGCAGCCCTACTCACAGTACTTGAAATGTGCAATTCCCTTGTTTTCTTATTGCTATTTATTCTATTCTTCCCTTTTCTATACTCTGTATTTGTATATGTGTATATTTCTGCTCACCTTCTGTAACTTCTGTCGGTGCTGGGCTGTTGGAAACCGAATTTCCTGGAGGAACGCAGCCGAGGGATCAATAAAGTTTCATCTAATCAGATCAGATTAGATTAGATCTGACCTAATCTGATCTGATCTGATCTGATCTAATCTAATCTAATCTAATCTAATCTAATCTAATCTGATCTACTGCAGCTATAAAACAAACGGCATCACTGCAGATCAGAGCTGATGAAGCTGTCATCATCAGTACAGGCTTCCAGCATCCACCCAGGACACACTCCGCCACTCTCTCACCCGCGTCTCTCTCTCTCTCTCATCCAGTGCCTGTCTCTCTCGCCCCTGTGGCTCCATCGTCCCGTTTTCCTCCCTCACTGGAACTACATCCCCCACAATGCATCGGGCCAGGAAGAGGCCGCAGGCTTCTTGGAGCTGATTGGCTCCCCTGTCCTGTTGTGTCCTGGTGCTGAGCAGGGATTGGCTGCTGCTCCTGGAAGGGTGGAGCTAAGCGGAGCGGTGGGAGTCGGAGAGGCCGGCAGGCTGCTGAGGCACAGGTGGGTCACATGATCTTTGAACTGCAGCGGAGTTTCTGAGCAGTGTGTGTGACAGATGTGTGTGTGTGCTCCAGGGTCAAAGGTCAGCGGCTGAGCGTGTTCGGAGAGGTGGGCTCAGTCTGCCCTCTGCTGGCCGTGGCAGGAACGACCTTCTTTTGCTTCACGCTGACGGATGAGTCGCGCTCGCTGCCCGTGCTCGTACAGGTACCAGCTCTCTGAGGATGATGATGGTGAGGAGGGACGATGAAGCTCAGTGTGTGTGTGTGTGTGCAGGACAGCAGCCGGCTCAGCTGGATCCAGCGTGTGTGTGTCGGGCAGAGCGTGTGTGTGACAGCTCTACGTGTGTGTGCGCTACGAGGCTGGAGAGGAAACAACATCCTGTGTGTGACGAAGCGCTCCGAGCTGCACGCCGACTACACGCACACACAGGAACACACACAGGAACACACACACTCTGAGTCCCTGCTGTCACAGCCTGCTGAGGACGACTGTGAGGAGGCGGAGCATGAGGAGGTGGAGCTGGACCAATCAGCTGTGAGGATAAAGCAATCCAAAGTCATCAGCTACCAGGTGAGAGTGCTGTGAGCTCTGATTGGCTACCACAGGTTTGTACCTGTGTGCTGATTACTAAGCCTCCTCTGCTGTGATAGGGCACGGTGACTGAGGTTGTGAGTGAGGGGGCGGGGCTCTACGTGCTGGATGGGAAGGTGGGTCTGTGCGTGGCCTATCAGCCGGCGGCGAAGAGGAAGCTGAGGGCGGGAGACAGAGTGGAGGTGAGTCACATGATGTGACATCATCATGCCCGTTTGTGTTCGTGGCAGCCACGACTAATAAAGTTTGATGGTTCCTCCTCCTGCAGTTGCATCACGCCCACTTCCTGTACCGGCCCTGCCCGGACTTCCCTCCCAGCATGCTTTGCACCTGCCTGCGCTCCAGCCTGAGGGTGACGACCTTCAGCAGGGCGGGAGGCTCGCCACCCGACAACCGCTGCCCGGGAGATGGGGCGTTACCACGGTTACTGCTGCAGAGAAACACAGATGTGTCCAATTACCTGTGGACCTGTCACCTAAGCTCGCAGCTGGCACACAGGTGAGGCTCCACCCACCACCACCTGTCCACAGTCAGAGACAGCAGAGCCTAACCTTTGTCCTCCTGTCCTCCGCTGGCTCTGGCTTGTTTCCTGGTCCTGGTTCTGGTCTTGGTCCTCAGTCTGGTCCAAGGTGTGTGGAGGCAGCAGTGTGTGTGCTTGCTGTCCTGGAGGCTGATGGAGACTCTGAGCAGAGCTGGAGGACGAGGACGCAGAGACATCTACGCTGAGATGCTGGACGAGCCTCACACCTGTCCTGTGACGCAGGTAGGTCCCACTCTCACCTGTCTTCCTTACAGGTGAGAGTGGAGCATGCTCAGTGTGCTCTGTGTCCCTGCAGTACCGCGTGTCCTCGGCGGTCCGGCAGTACCTCGGTGTGTCGGAGCTCCTGGAGTCCCTGCAGACTGGCTGCTGGTCTTCGGCCCCTCTGAGCTCTCTGCTGCCCCCTGATGGCTCCAACCTGACCTCCGCCCAGATCAACGGGTTCCTGTCCTGGTCTTGCAGGACTCTGTCCTCCGAGCCTCGGGGTGGAGACGCTGTGAGGTAAGGTGACAGCAGCTCCCACATGAAGTCGTGTGATTACGTACCAATGGTTTTTGCCGGTTTGTGTGTCAGGCAGCGCCCCCTGCTGCTGGTCGGCGTGCTGGAGCTGCCGTCACAGACGTCTGAGTTCAAACACTCGATGCAGCTCAGAGACGCCGCGGGAGCTGCAGCCTGCGTGCTGACGGAGAGCAGCGAGGAGGAGGAGGGAGCGCAGAGGGCGGTCTTTAACAGCGCCTGGATCGGTACAATGCACGCACACAGACACACACACAGGGACACACAGCTTTATTCTTTAATGTGTGTGTGTGTGTGTGTGTGTGTGTGTGTGTGCTGCAGGTTGTCTGGTGGGTGTGGTGCAGTTCACCATGGTGACAGAGAGATTCCTCCAATCAGATTTCCCCTCCTACCAACACCTGGACCAGGACAGGTTCATCACACACAAACACTGCAGGTACACACACACACAACCTGCAGCATGCTGACTGCTCATTGGTCCACTCTCTGTGATGTAAGAGGGCGTCTGATTGGTTCAGGGTGTGAGCTTCCTTCCTGGTTGTAAACATTATGAGTTAAATAAAGCTGGGTTCAATTCACAGGGTTTACCTGCAGTTCTCTCTGGACCACCTGCACATCCTGAGTCCATCTGTTGCCATGGAGACACACCTGAGACACAAGGGGAAGGAGCCAGGAGGGGATGTCACTGCCAGGAAGCAGACAGTAGAAGAAGAAGAAGAGATTGCTGGGAGTAAGAGGAGGAGAAGAGGAGAAGAAGAAGCCAACTCCGGCAACCCCTGGCCCTGTGTCTCCATGGTGATCAGGGTGGAGCAGAAGGAGGGTGTGTCCTGGAGGAATACAGGGGCGGAGGCAGAGGATCAGGAGGCAGGGCTGAGACTGTGCTTCTCAGTGAAAGCTGCTGTGATTGGTCCAGTGGTCAGCTGGAGGCGGGACCCGAAGAATGAGCCAATGACAGAGAAAGAAAGTGAACAAAAGCAGGAGAGAAAGGTGAGAGACGCACCTGTGTGTGTTTACCTGAGCTCAACTGGATACACAGTTACATGTGTGTGTGTGTGTGTGTGTGTGTGCGTGCAGGTGGTGCTGGTGTTCTCAGGTGTGTGTACGCGGTGGTTTCCTGTCCTCCAGCCTGGATGTTTCTACAGACTCATCGCCGCTAACACTCAGGTAGCAACCCAGCTTTGATGATGTCACTAAGGGGCGTGGCCAGAGGTCGGTCTCTGCTCTCTGATATTAGTACACATGAACACGTTTTTCAGCTTTAACTGTAGTTGTTCACACACTGAGGTTAATTATGGAGTTCCACAGGGTTCAGTGCTTGGACCAGTTCTGTTTACATTATACATGCTTCCCTTAGGCAGCATCATCAAAACACAGCTTACCTTTTTACTGCTATGCAGATGACTCCCACCATTCCTGTTTGTGGGGAGTTGATCTGACCTGAATCCTTGCAGCTGATTGGCCCATGTGTCTGTCAATCAGGATCCCAGTGTTCTGATTGGCTGTGGAGTTTCTGAGCGCAGTGGGGTGGATCTCCACGCTGAGTCAACCCTACAAGTCAGACGTGGTTGGAGATTCCACACTCTGACACGCCCACTGCTGCTGCCCACCTGCAGACAGGTAACACTCGGTTTGCTCCCCGTCTTCCTCCAGGACCCTTAAACTTTTTTTATAGAGATTGACAGACCATGTCACTTTCACGCATTGCATTGTGGGTACAAGTGGCAACAAAATCAAAACACTGCATTAAGCGCTAGCATTTCCAGCACTTTGGGGTCCTTCGGGACTAAGTAAAGAATACAAATACAGGCCATTTACCGTTTATTTAGCTGTTGTTAAATATTTTATCTCCTGTACAGGCCAACACAATCTGTTTGTCGTTTCAGGTTGTAGTGTTACACTGTGGAGGTATGTGATAACGACAGGAGAGGTCTCTGTGTCTCACTCCAACAACTTTTTTATTTGACTCTCAGAACTTCACATATATTGAGCGCCAAAATCTCCACCCCAACACTTCCGTTCAACTTGGGTGTGAGTGGAGCCACCTGGTGGTCCGCCACACATACCCCCCCTTGAACACACAGTTAGGTCCCTATTCAGTCCAGGACCCTGGGTCTAAGCAAACGACCCGAACGACTGAACCTGGGAGGGAGAGAACATGCAGAGGAAGGTCCATCCTGTGAACGAGGCTGGTGAAGGCGAGCAGGAAAGGCAGGAGGAGGCTCAAACGCCGGTGGTCCGGGGGTAGTCCTGGGGGGAAAACCAGAGTCTGTCAACCCCATCGAAGGAGGGCGGCCACGGCGAGGGGCCTGGGCCGGCACCACATTACTGTCCGGAAGAACATGTGCAGGTTTAAGTCTGTCAACACACACAGTCTCCCTTCGACCCCCAAAATCCAAAACAAAATGTTTCTGGCCCGGTTCAATAACCCTGAATGGGCCGTCATACAGCGGCCGCAGCGGTGTCCTGTGGGCATCGTGCCTGACAAAAACAAACTTAGCAGTCTCTAGAGTCTTTGGAACAAAGGTTTCAGGCACGCAATGGTGCACCGGACCAGGAACCCGAAGCGAGTGCAAAAGTGGGTTGAGAGATAGCACCGATGGATCGAAGCAGGGAGGAGGATTTTCGGGCAAGAATTCTCCAGGCACGCGGAGGGGCTGACCAAACACTAGCTCAGCTGGGGAAGCGCCGAGATCCTCCTTAACCGCAGAGCGCAGCCCAAGCAAAACCCACGGGAGGCGGTCAACCCAATTGCCATCCTTTAAGGAGGCGCGAAAAGCAGCCTTAAGCGACCGGTGAAACCGTTCACACATCCCATTAGCTTGCGGGTTGTATGCGGTTGTGCGGTGGACTTTAGCCCCCAGTCCATCAGCCATGGCCGACCAAAGCTCGGATATGAACTGGGGGCCTCTGTCTGACGTAATGTCCGCGGGTGGGCCGAAACGCGAGACCCAGCTTGACAAAAATGCCTTGGCCACCACTGCTGCGGTAGTGGACGCCAGGGGAACCGCCTCCGGCCACCTGGTGGTCCGGTCAACAACAGTCAAAAGGTGCGTAAAACCTTGTGACTGCGGCAGAGGACCCACCAGATCGACATGCACATGATCGAAACGTTTGCCGGGTATGAAGAACGGCTCCAGGGGCGCCTTGGTGTGTTTATGAACCTTCGCTCGCTGGCAGGGAATGCACGCCGACGCCCATTCCTTAACAGATTTGCGAAGGCCTGGCCAAACAAATTTAGAGCTGACCAGTTTAACAGAGGCCCGGACCCCTGGATGAGAGAGAGCATGTACCGAGTCAAAAACTTGATGACGCCAGGAAGCGGGAACCACTGGGCGAGGGCGGCCGGTGGAAACGTCACAGACGAGGAGGGGACCACCGTCCTGCACGGGTCTGTCCTCTAGTATGAGGCCCGTCTGGGTGGATTTAAGCGCGAGGATGTCCGGGTCACCGCTCTGATCGGCAGCCATGGCGGAGTAGTCTATGCCGAGAAAGACGGGAGAAATCAGCGCACGGGACAAACAGTCAGCCACATGATTGGATTTACCAGCCACGTGCCGAATGTCTGTGGTAAACTCAGAAATGGCTGCCAACTGGCGCTGCTGGCGTGCACTCCATGGATCAGAAACCTTGGACATGGCAAACGTCAAGGGTTTGTGGTCCACGTATGCGGTAAAGTGACGACCCTCGAGAAAAAAACGGAAATGACGAGTCGCCAGGTGGAGCGCCAGTAGCTCCCTGTCAAAAACGCTGTAATTGCGTTCGCTGTCACGTAGCGTACGGCTGAAAAAGGCGAGCGGTTGCCAGACACCCGAGATTCGTTGTTCCAGCACCGCACCCACCGCTATGTCGGACGCATCGGTGGTCAACGCAATCGGCGCTGAGGGGGATGGGTGGGCCAGAAGGGCAGCATTAGCTAACGCTGACTTAGCATCAGAAAACGCTTGGATGCTTTCCGGAAACCAGTCAACGGAGTCATTAGCTTTTTTACCTTTTAACGCCCCATAAAGGGGCTTCAGCAGATGTGCCGCTCTGGGGAGAAAACGGTTGTAAAAATTCACCATCCCCAAAAATTCCTGCAGTGCCTTAACATTCGTGGGACGCGGAAAATCCGAAACAGCTCGGACTTTGTCAGGCAACGGAACCGCGCCCTCGGCGGAAATACGGTGCCCAAGAAAATCAAGAACGGGCAACCCAAACTGGTATTTAGACGGATTAATAATCAGTCCATGCTCCGCCAAACGCTGAAAAACCTGCCGCAGATGGAACATGTGCTGCTCCTTCGAGCTGCTGGCCACCAGTATATCATCAAGATATACAAAAACAAAGGGCAGCCCGCGCAAGACCGAGTCCATCAACCGCTGGAAGGTTTGGGCGGCACCTTTCAGGCCAAACGGCATGCGCAGAAACTCGAAAAGGCCGAAAGGTGTAATTACGGCGGTTTTGGGGACATCCTCCGCGCGCACGGGAACCTGGTGATATCCCCGTACCAAATCGATCTTCGAAAAAACCGAGGTCCCCGCAAGATGGGCGGAAAAATCTTGGATGTGGGGAATGGGATAACGATCGTTCTCTGTGACATTATTAAGACGGCGGAAATCCCCACAAGGTCGCCACCGACCATCAGATTTAGGCACCATGTGTAACGGAGAAGCCCAGGCACTGTTCGAACGTTGCACGATGCCCAGACGCTCCATGGTGGCAAATTCTTCCCGAGCGACAGCCAGTTTGGCAGGGTCGAGGCGGCGCGCGCGCGCGAACACCGGGGGCCCTACTGTAGTTATGTAATGCTCCACCCCATGCTTCGTCACAGTGCTCGAGAAAGTGGGGACAGAGAGTGAGGGAAACTCAGAAAGCAAACACTGAAAAACATCACCCGAATCTACTGAGTTAGCATGCACCACGGGCTGAGCACCCCGAGTCAAACAGGGTAATGAGGAAAATGACACAGCATCAATTAAACGTCTGTTAGCAACATCAACCAGCAGTCCGTGAGCACAAAGAAAATCAGCGCCTATTATAGGCACAGAGCTAGCAGCAACAACAAAGTTCCACTGAAAGTCACGGTCGTGAAAGCAAACAGTCACCAACATTTCACCGAAGGTTTTGATGGGAGAGCCATTAGCCGCTGTTAGCAATGGCCCGCAGCCCTCAGCTAGCCTGTCCGAGCCAGCCGGGGGAAGAAGGCTCTTCTGTGAGCCGGAGTCCACCAGGAAACGCCTCCCCGAGCGTGAGTCCTCTAAGAAAAGCAGCCTTTCCTTGTTGCCAGCGGTCGCGGCTGCTACAGAGCGCTGACATGCCCGTTTCCCTGGGTCTGGAAACTGCAAGGCGGGAGACAGCGCCGTGCCTTCGCTCCAAAACGCTGGTGATAAAAACAAAGCCCTTTTCCGCGGTGCCGCCGTGCAGCGATTCCGGCCACTGTGGACGAGTCGGAGGGCCCCTGGAGCATCGGTGAGGGGGCAGGGGAAAACGCTGGTGAGTCCTGAACAATCGCCTGGACGCCGAAAGTCCTGGTAGCCAGGAGGATGCGATCCGCCTCTTCCGCAAGGGAGCGGTAATCCTTCGTGGCCAATAGCGGGGAGTTGGCAAGGCCAGCGCGCACTGGAGCCGGCAGCTGTCGGAGAAAGAGGTGGGTGAAGAGAAATCCTCTGTCATCCGCGCCCAGCAAGGACAGCATGCTCTCCATGAGCTCGAGAGCGGTGCCGTCGCCCAGGCCCGCGAGGGAAAGGAGTTTCTCGGCCCGCTCAGCATCAGAGAGGGAGTAACGCCGCAGCAGCAGCGCCTTGAGGGCGGCGTACTTGCCTTGGGCTGGGGGGTCCCGGAGGAGAGTCATCACGCGGCGGGTTGACAGCGGGTCAAGTGAGGCCACCACATGGTGGTATTTAGTATCGTCGGCTGAAACTCCACGAAGAGCAAACTGAGCTTCTACGTGCACGAACCATGAAGGAGGATCGTGAAGCCAAAAATCCGGCAATTTAAGCGCCACAGCAAACGCAGCCATCGGCGGAGGTGAAAGTCCGGCGGCAGCCGATGCTTCCAGGCCGGAGCTGGCTTCGTCGTCGAGCCTTAGCATGTTCGCTACAGGGGTCACCAATGTGGAGGTATGTGATAACGACAGGAGAGGTCTCTGTGTCTCACTCCAACAACTTTTTTATTTGACTCTCAGAACTTCACATATATTGAGCGCCAAAATCTCCACCCCAACACTTCCGTTCAACTTGGATGTGAGTGGAGCCACCTGGTGGTCCGCCACAACACAACATTTTCAGATCTAATAGAAAAACAATGAGTGTTTCGTAATTCATTCAATTTATTGTCTTTATTTCTAACTGGCATCATTGTTTCATTCTATTATAGAATCTTACAAGAAAGAGGCAACATTGTAAAAATCCATCAGCTTTATTAGCTGCTTCCTGAAAAACAAATCAACAATGCAAAAAAAAGAAGAAGAAAAAAAACATTGCTAACAACAAACTGGAAAACAGTTATTCATCACTTGCTTGCTTCAGTACAACCCTTGGGCACATATATGCGGACGTTTCGTGGCTGTTTCGATATCGCTCTCTCTCTTAACCAATCAGATCTGGCTGTGGTAGCAGCTTTAAACTCGGTGTGACCCAGGCTGATAGAGGCGCCCAGTCTGGATCACATTCCTGCATTTTGTTTCTGGTTTTCCTACAAAACACAACAAACATTAGCCCGCAAAGCCACAGTGAACAAAGCAGCATAGCAACGAATTCAATTCAAATCAATATAAGACTTATTTGTAACCTACATCAACAATCATGTTATGATAAATTACGTAGTAACTACAACAGAAGACTTAATAATACAACACAGTTAATAATACAACAGCTTCTTGCCATTTTTGTGTTTGTTTTTATTGTTGTAACTGTTTACGTGTGAAAGCCTGCGTGCGCTAGTACCTCTTGCCACTCGTTCCCACAATCCTTTGTGGTTTTACCCCAGAATGACGTCATATTTTTAATGTCTCTTCTCTGTGTTTTCAGGCCGTCCCACCCACAGTCTTGTCCGTCTCAGAGGTCTTAGACTGCAGGTAAACTGCTCGTCCCTCACTGAGTCGCCCCCTGTGGCCATCCGAGGAACTGCAGCTGCAGCCTGCTTTAAACTCTTACTGGTGTGTGTGTGTGTGTGTGTGTGTGTGTGTGTGTGTGTGTGTGAGTGCGTCTATGTGGTATGGATTGACATTTGACCTGCGCTGTACCTGGGCTCCGGGGACATTTCGACTTTTTGCTGTGTATTCATGTGTCCCCCTAAAACATGACTTGTAAATGCATTTTTAAGTGTCTAAATAATAATTTTTTCTACTTCTTATGAGGTCATTATTTATCTTTTGACCTGTATTTGCTTAAACTGTAGTGTAAATTCATTTATTAAACTATAATTAAAAGATTTTCTGATTTTCTTAAAAGTCCACCTATACCCCTCACCTGATTTTTGTGTATTCCAGTGTATTGCACAGCGACGTTTCGAGTTAGAGTGGATGTGTGTAGGTACTGCAATTTAATACACATTTTCAATACACACGGCCGGAAGTCATTGTGATTGGTAGGCTATATATATAGGCGGTACCTACAGGAAACGGCGCCACAACTTTCGCGCGCGTGCCCTTTAACAAGTGTATGTCGACGGCAATACGAAGACGGATTAAAAACACAAAGGTAAGCCTTTTTTAATGTAAAATGCACCATGACTTTAATACTATATGAAATTATAGGTGCACAGGCCTATATTAAACTGGTTTAATTTATGCTTTATGGACTGTTAGTGAGTCTTTGAAGAAGTAAAACGGCCCCAGCGTTTGTCATTGAGTAAATAAAATAGGGCTGACGACTAACCGCGTCAACGCGATAAAGCGGGCTAACCCGTGTTAGGATTTACTCGGTGTTAAAGCATTATTGTGGCTTAAACGTGTTAATGCCGACATCGCGACTAACGCGATTAACAATTAAACCAGCGCAGTCTGAGTCAAAATCCCTGATGTCGCTGTTAGCTAATTTCGGGCAGTTTGTCCAATGTCTGTCATTCTGCTGACAGCCCTAAAATAAAAGCAAGGGTATAAGTGTATTTAGTCGTGTATTTATTTATATGCCTGAAGAAAAAACTTCTTACAGTTTTGATGCCTAAGCTTTCTCAGTACTTGTATCACTCTCTGCAGTCGCCATTACAGAAATGTCACATGTCGCCATTTTGAGTACTAGGCCTTTAACATTTTAAAAGAAGGCATAAATTAGCACTATGAATAAGTCAGCTGTGTTTATGCTGTAAACTACACTACTGCTAGTTCTGCTACTACTGATGATGATGACAATGATGACGATAATCGTAATACTTTATATGCTTTGGTAATACAGCCAATCGTACAGGAGAACATGCGAAGGAGACGCATTCCTCCACGGGAGGATGCAGTCTGTCATGTTTCTGCTGGAAGGGACAAACTGGGACTTGATATCCACTACATAAATGCCTTCAAAGGTAAGTTGGTCTTTAGTTTGGATTAGATTTGGAGTTTGTCACTTTGTCTTTTGTCACTCACTTGGTATGCCTCTGCAATTCAGGTCGGGGCATTTTCACGACTGTTCCATTCCAAAAAGGAGACTTTCTTTTGGAATACAGAGGTAAACTCATAACAAAAGAAGAATGTGAGCGGAGACACAGAGTTTATCATGACAGCCTGAAGGTGTTCATGTTTGAATTCAAGTTTGATGGAAAACTCTGGTGGTGCGTATTATATCAGTGTAGTTTGATTAAGATTAAATGACACATTGCTTTTGATTTATGAAAAAAAAAAGCTTCCTAACTAACTAGTTAAGCTAATACTTTTTTGCCTAACCCCACAGTGTGGATGCATCTCAAGAAGATGGGTCATTAGGCAGACTTGTCAACGACAACCACATCAGTCCAAGTGCTAAGATGAAAATATTAAATATCAATGGAAAGCCCCATCTATGCTTATTTGCAAGCAGAGACATAAGTCCAGGCGAAGAAATAGACTATAATTATGGTGACTCGGATTGGCTCTGGAGATGCAAGGTATTTCTACAATTGTACTTTTTGGAACTGATAAATTGCATACCCTAAGCCATTTTTACATTTGTACCTACTCAAATTGGCTTAACGTGACTTAGGGCATCTAGTTTTTCACTGAAATTGAGTATCACCTACTGTGCCTGGGGTAACTATAGCAATGCAGCCGAGCATCCAGTGATATAAATGCCACAGCAAGCATGGACGTCAAGGTGACAAAATGCCTGCTGCTCAGTCTATACTTTAGTGTTCAATTCAGGGATCACGCTGTTAATTTTGGTCGCTATTTCAAACATTTCAGAGTTTCAAAAATGATGGCTTGGATTTTCACGAAGGAGGCGCACTCATAACTTATCGAGTGACACCATTGACCAGCCACCTGGTGGCATTCAGTCTATGTCAAATTTTCTGATCACTTTGGATCACTTGGAACCTTGGTGCAGTAGTTACTGAAAAACTACATGGTACTATAACCTACTGGAAAAACAGGGGTAGGTACTAATGGAAAACAGGCAATTGTGATGGCTGCCACATCAAAGCCCTCTAAAAGCACTAAAAAAATATCAGCAGGTATGCAGAAATAAAAAATGGCTTTCGGTTTCTAAATTTTAACAGTGATTGATGTTTAATGTGATTCTACACAGCAAAATCTCCAGTGTTAAATTAACACTGGAGAGTGTCTATAAGGGTCCACACCTCTGAGTGTTAAATACAACACTGTTGAGTGTTAAATTAACACTTTTGACAGTGTTATATGTTTAAAAGTAACCTAGTCAGTTTTGAAGATTAACAATGGCTAACACTGAGCAGTGCTGATTTTCTAACACTGGAAAATAACTCAAAATGTTAGAAATATTCCAGTGTTAGAAAATCAGCACTGCTCAGTGTTAGTCTTTGTTAATCTTCAAAACTGACTAGGTTACTTTTAAACATATAACACTGTCAAAAGTGTTAATTCAACACTCAACAGTGTTGTGTGGACCCATATAGACACTCTCTAGTGTTAATTTAACACTGGAGATTTTGCTGTGTAGCCTCTTTAGTTAGATTCATTTTAAATTTTGTCCCTTGAAGATAAATGGGCCCTAGTGACAGTTCGTTGCTGCTACAGGTGATTGTTTTACTCCTTTAGCAATGGCTTAAAAAATAAAGAAATCACACTGACTATTTGTCTCTTAATCATAGGGCCTTAAATTCTCTATACATGACAGTGAATATTTTAAAGACAATAGCTTGAAACTTATCTTTCTCATACAGTTTATTTAATGTTTCAAAAGCCTCTTCAAAAATGCACTGTATATTCATTTTCTATCTGTTACACACGAAGACGGAGACCAGCCAGATTCAGAAGACTGTGAGCTGCCTAAAGCCGCAACCAAACAGCTTTCCAAACAATGATCTGGACCTGAAACATCCAGAGCCTGAAAGGGTAAATATAATCCAGTGTACCACTTAATGAACTAATAATTTAATCTATCATCATTCTTTATGGATGCTGTGTGTGTGTGTGTTTGGCAGTCACCTGGGTGTGATGTGATTTACATGGACCGTGGCTTGTAGGTCCTTTTCATTGTTTCAAAGTGCAAGTCTGGATAACATCTGAGTGTGTGTGTGTGTGTTAACCACCCAAATGTGACTTAGGAGGACCACACTGTTATTGGGGGACTCCGTCAAAGTTTGCTTCATGGTGACATCACTCTGGTTTTAGGAGGGGTCTTCTCGTATGTCTTGACAGTTTGACCTACAGCATGCAGAGCTGACTGCATGTGCTTTGTTTCTATGTTGAAATTTTTTGAAACTCAGGCTTGAACATTAAGATAGATAGTACTATACAACTTCTTAACTTGTTTTAGGCACTTTTTACTGCTGTAATGCATGGGCTCTCTCTGGCTGTGTACTCTGGCTTCTTCCCACAGTCCAAAGATGTAGCTTATGGGGTTAGGTTAACTGGTGATTCAAAACTGCCCTTTGGTGTGAATGCAAATGCTTGTCCTTCCATGTTAGACTGGCGATCTGTCCAGGTTGTACTGCCCTATGGTAGCTGGTATAGGCCCCAAAACTGCTACCCCACAATCCTGATAAGGATAAGTGGAAGAGGATGGATGATTGCAAAGGAATCAGTTGTTAATTATTGTAGCCAGTATTTTTTTCAGAAGAAAACATTTCTTGAGTGGAAAGCCCCCCCCCCCCCACACACACACACACACATGCAAATTAAAGACAGAAGCACAGGACTGCCCAGTACAGTTGCAAGAAGAGCACTTGGTCTAATCTTTGTGCCATCTTTTCTTTGTTGCAGGATCTTGATGAAGAAATGCCTCAGCAAGGCTCAGAAGCCATGCATTCTTCTTCAGTGCAAGATTTTGAAGAGGTAACATTGACCTAGGACAGATTTTAATGAATGTTTCTCATGCACGATGTGTACCTTACGCTATTTGCCGATAGTGAAATGGTCTATTCATCCTCTTGAGTGATGCATTTTTAGTAACTGTCAGATTACTGTTCTTTTGTCTTCATTCTCTATCTGTTACACACGAAGACTGAGACCAGCCAGATTCAGAAGACTGTGAGCTGCCTAAAGCCGCAACCAAACAGCTTTCCAAACAATGATCTGGACCTGAAACATCCAGAGCCTGAAAGGGTAAATATAATCCAGTGTACCACTTAATGAACTAATAATTTAATCTATCATCATTCTTTATGGATGCTGTGTGTGTGTTTGTGTTTGGCAGTCACCTGGGTGTGATGTGATTTACATGGACTGTGGCTTGTAGGTCCTTTTCATTGTTTCAAAGTGCAAGTCTGGATAACATCTGAGTGTGTGTGTGTGTGTTAACCACCCAAATGTGACTTAGGAGGACCACACTGTTATTGGGAGACTCCGTCAAAGTTTGCTTCATGGTGACATCACTCTGGTTTTAGGAGGGGTCTTCTCGTATTTCTTGACAGTTTGACCTACAGCATGCAGAACTGACTACATGTGCTTTGCTTCTATGTGGTTTGAAACTCAGGCTTGAACATTAAGATAGATAGTACTATACAACTTAACTTGTTTTAGGCACTTTTTACTGCTGGTAGTGCATGGGCTCTCTCGCTGTGTACTCTGGCTTCTTCCCACAGTCCAAAGATGTAGCTTATGGGGTTAGGTTAACTGGTGATTCAAAACTGCCCTTTGGTGTGAATGCAAATGCTTGTCCTTCCATGTTAGACTGGTGATCTGTCCAGGTTGTACTGCCCTATGGTAGCTGGTATAGGCCCCAAAACTGCTACCCCACAATCCTGATAAGGATAAGTGGAAGAGGATGGATGATTGCAAAGGAATCAGTTGTTAACTATTGTAGCCAGTATTTTTTTCAGAAGAAAACATTTCTTGAGTGGAAAGCCCCCCCCCCCCCCCCCCCACACACACACACACATGCAAATTAAAGACAGAAGCACAGGCCTGCCCAGTACAGTTGCAAGAAGAGCACTTGGTCTAATCTTTGTGCCATCTTTTCTTTGTTGCAGGATCTTGATGAAGAAATGCCTCAGCAAGGCTCAGAAGCCATGCATTCTTCTTCAGTGCAAGATTTTGAAGAGGTAACATTGACCTAGGACAGATTTTAATGAATGTTTCTCATGCACGATGTGTACCTTACGCTATTTGCCGATAGTGAAATGGTCTATTCATCCTCTTGAGTGATGCATTTTTAGTAACTGTCAGATTACTGTTCTTTTGTCTTCATTCTCTATCTGTTACACACGAAGACTGAGACCAGCCAGATTCAGAAGACTGTGAGCTGCCTAAAGCCGCAACCAAACAGCTTTCCAAACAATGATCTGGACCTGAAACATCCAGAGCCTGAAAGGGTAAATATAATCCAGTGTACCACTTAATGAACTAATAATTTAATCTATCATCATTCTTTATGGATGCTGTGTGTGTGTGTGTTTGGCAGTCACCTGGGTGTGATGTGATTTACATGGACCGTGGCTTGTAGGTCCTTTTCATTGTTTCAAAGTGCAAGTCTGGATAACATCTGAGTGTGTGTGTGTGTGTGTGTTAACCACCCAAATGTGACTTAGGAGGACCACACTGTTATTGGGGGACTCCGTCAAAGTTTGCTTCATGGTGACATCACTCTGGTTTTAGGAGGGGTCTTCTCGTATGTCTTGACAGTTTGACCTACAGCATGCAGAGCTGACTGCATGTGCTTTGTTTCTATGTTGAAATTTTTTGAAACTCAGGCTTGAACATTAAGATAGATAGTACTATACAACTTCTTAACTTGTTTTAGGCACTTTTTACTGCTGTAATGCATGGGCTCTCTCTGGCTGTGTACTCTGGCTTCTTCCCACAGTCCAAAGATGTAGCTTATGGGGTTAGGTTAACTGGTGATTCAAAACTGCCCTTTGGTGTGAATGCAAATGCTTGTCCTTCCATGTTAGACTGGCGATCTGTCCAGGTTGTACTGCCCTATGGTAGCTGGTATAGGCCCCAAAACTGCTACCCCACAATCCTGATAAGGATAAGTGGAAGAGGATGGATGATTGCAAAGGAATCAGTTGTTAATTATTGTAGCCAGTATTTTTTTCAGAAGAAAACATTTCTTGAGTGGAAAGCCCCCCCCCCCCCCCCCCACACACACACACACACATGCAAATTAAAGACAGAAGCACAGGACTGCCCAGTACAGTTGCAAGAAGAGCACTTGGTCTAATCTTTGTGCCATCTTTTCTTTGTTGCAGGATCTTGATGAAGAAATGCCTCAGCAAGGCTCAGAAGCCATGCATTCTTCTTCAGTGCAAGATTTTGAAGAGGTAACATTGACTTAGGACAGATTTTAATGAATGTTTCTCATGCACGATGTGTACCTTACGCTATTTGCCGATAGTGAAATGGTCTATTCATCCTCTTGAGTGATGCATTTTTAGTAACTGTCAGATTACTGTTCTTTTGTCTTCATTCTCTATCTGTTACACACGAAGACTGAGACCAGCCAGATTCAGAAGACTGTGAGCTGCCTAAAGCCACAACCAAACAGCTTTCCAAACAATGATCTGGACCTGAAACATCCAGAGCCTGAAAGGGTAAATATAATCCAGTGTACCACTTAATGAACTAATAATTTAATCTATCATCATTCTTTATGGATGCTGTGTGTGTGTGTGTTTGGCAGTCACCTGGGTGTGATGTGATTTACATGGACTGTGGCTTGTAGGTCCTTTTCATTGTTTCAAAGTGCAAGTCTGGATAACATCTGAGTGTGTGTGTGTGTGTGTGTTAACCACCCAAATGTGACTTAGGAGGACCACACTGTTATTGGGGGACTCCGTCAAAGTTTGCTTCATGGTGACATCACTCTGGTTTTAGGAGGGGTCTTCTCGTATGTCTTGACAGTTTGACCTACAGCATGCAGAGCTGACTGCATGTGCTTTGTTTCTATGTTGAAATTTTTTGAAACTCAGGCTTGAACATTAAGATAGATAGTACTATACAACTTCTTAACTTGTTTTAGGCACTTTTTACTGCTGTAATGCATGGGCTCTCTCTGGCTGTGTACTCTGGCTTCTTCCCACAGTCCAAAGATGTAGCTTATGGGGTTAGGTTAACTGGTGATTCAAAACTGCCCTTTGGTGTGAATGCAAATGCTTGTCCTTCCATGTTAGACTGGCGATCTGTCCAGGTTGTACTGCCCTATGGTAGCTGGTATAGGCCCCAAAACTGCTACCCCACAATCCTGATAAGGATAAGTGGAAGAGGATGGATGATTGCAAAGGAATCAGTTGTTAATTATTGTAGCCAGTATTTTTTTCAGAAGAAAACATTTCTTGAGTGGAAAGCCCCCCCCCCCCCCCCACACACACACACACACACACACACACACACGCAAATTAAAGACAGAAGCACAGGACTGCCCAGTACAGTTGCAAGAAGAGCACTTGGTCTAATCTTTGTGCCATCTTTTCTTTGTTGCAGGATCTTGATGAAGAAATGCCTCAGCAAGGCTCAGAAGCCATGCATTCTTCTTCAGTGCAAGATTTTGAAGAGGTAACATTGACCTAGGACAGATTTTAATGAATGTTTCTCATGCACGATGTGTACCTTACGCTATTTGCCGATAGTGAAATGGTCTATTCATCCTCTTGAGTGATGCATTTTTAGTAACTGTCAGATTACTGTTCTTTTGTCTTCATTCTCTATCTGTTACACACGAAGACTGAGACCAGCCAGATTCAGAAGACTGTGAGCTGCCTAAAGCCACAACCAAACAGCTTTCCAAACAATGATCTGGACCTGAAACATCCAGAGCCTGAAAGGGTAAATATAATCCAGTGTACCACTTAATGAACTAATAATTTAATCTATCATCATTCTTTATGGATGCTGTGTGTGTGTGTGTTTGGCAGTCACCTGGGTGTGATGTGATTTACATGGACTGTGGCTTGTAGGTCCTTTTCATTGTTTCAAAGTGCAAGTCTGGATAACATCTGAGTGTGTGTGTGTGTGTGTGTGTTAACCACCCAAATGTGACTTAGGAGGACCACACTGTTATTGGGGGACTCCGTCAAAGTTTGCTTCATGGTGACATCACTCTGGTTTTAGGAGGGGTCTTCTCGTATGTCTTGACAGTTTGACCTACAGCATGCAGAGCTGACTGCATGTGCTTTGTTTCTATGTTGAAATTTTTTGAAACTCAGGCTTGAACATTAAGATAGATAGTACTATACAACTTCTTAACTTGTTTTAGGCACTTTTTACTGCTGTAATGCATGGGCTCTCTCTGGCTGTGTACTCTGGCTTCTTCCCACAGTCCAAAGATGTAGCTTATGGGGTTAGGTTAACTGGTGATTCAAAACTGCCCTTTGGTGTGAATGCAAATGCTTGTCCTTCCATGTTAGACTGGCGATCTGTCCAGGTTGTACTGCCCTATGGTAGCTGGTATAGGCCCCAAAACTGCTACCCCACAATCCTGATAAGGATAAGTGGAAGAGGATGGATGATTGCAAAGGAATCAGTTGTTAATTATTGTAGCCAGTATTTTTTTCAGAAGAAAACATTTCTTGAGTGGAAAGCCCCCCCCCCCCACACACACACACACACACACATGCAAATTAAAGACAGAAGCACAGGACTGCCCAGTACAGTTGCAAGAAGAGCACTTGGTCTAATCTTTGTGCCATCTTTTCTTTGTTGCAGGATCTTGATGAAGAAATGCCTCAGCAAGGCTCAGAAGCCATGCATTCTTCTTCAGTGCAAGATTTTGAAGAGGTAACATTGACCTAGGACAGATTTTAATGAATGTTTCTCATGCACGATGTGTACCTTACGCTATTTGCCGATAGTGAAATGGTCTATTCATCCTCTTGAGTGATGCATTTTTAGTAACTGTCAGATTACTGTTCTTTTGTCTTCATTCTCTATCTGTTACACACGAAGACTGAGACCAGCCAGATTCAGAAGACTGTGAGCTGCCTAAAGCCGCAACCAAACAGCTTTCCAAACAATGATCTGGACCTGAAACATCCAGAGCCTGAAAGGGTAAATATAATCCAGTGTACCACTTAATGAACTAATAATTTAATCTATCATCATTCTTTATGGATGCTGTGTGTGTGTTTGTGTTTGGCAGTCACCTGGGTGTGATGTGATTTACATGGACTGTGGCTTGTAGGTCCTTTTCATTGTTTCAAAGTGCAAGTCTGGATAACATCTGAGTGTGTGTGTGTGTGTGTTAACCACCCAAATGTGACTTAGGAGGACCACACTGTTATTGGGAGACTCCGTCAAAGTTTGCTTCATGGTGACATCACTCTGGTTTTAGGAGGGGTCTTCTCGTATTTCTTGACAGTTTGACCTACAGCATGCAGAACTGACTACATGTGCTTTGTTTCTATGTGGTTTGAAACTCAGGCTTGAACATTAAGATAGATAGTACTATACAACTTAACTTGTTTTAGGCACTTTTTACTGCTGGTAGTGCATGGGCTCTCTCGCTGTGTACTCTGGCTTCTTCCCACAGTCCAAAGATGTAGCTTATGGGGTTAGGTTAACTGGTGATTCAAAACTGCCCTTTGGTGTGAATGCAAATGCTTGTCCTTCCATGTTAGACTGGTGATCTGTCCAGGTTGTACTGCCCTATGGTAGCTGGTATAGGCCCCAAAACTGCTACCCCACAATCCTGATAAGGATAAGTGGAAGAGGATGGATGATTGCAAAGGAATCAGTTGTTAACTATTGTAGCCAGTATTTTTTTCAGAAGAAAACATTTCTTGAGTGGAAAGCCCCCCCCCCCCCCCCCCCCCACACACACACACACACACACATGCAAATTAAAGACAGAAGCACAGGCCTGCCCAGTACAGTTGCAAGAAGAGCACTTGGTCTAATCTTTGTGCCATCTTTTCTTTGTTGCAGGATCTTGATGAAGAAATGCCTCAGCAAGGCTCAGAAGCCATGCATTCTTCTTCAGTGCAAGATTTTGAAGAGGTAACATTGACCTAGGACAGATTTTAATGAATGTTTCTCATGCACGATGTGTACCTTACGCTATTTGCCGATAGTGAAATGGTCTATTCATCCTCTTGAGTGATGCATTTTTAGTAACTGTCAGATTACTGTTCTTTTGTCTTCATTCTCTATCTGTTACACACGAAGACTGAGACCAGCCAGATTCAGAAGACTGTGAGCTGCCTAAAGCCACAACCAAACAGCTTTCCAAACAATGATCTGGACCTGAAACATCCAGAGCCTGAAAGGGTAAATATAATCCAGTGTACCACTTAATGAACTAATAATTTAATCTATCATCATTCTTTATGGATGCTGTGTGTGTGTGTGTTTGGCAGTCACCTGGGTGTGATGTGATTTACATGGACCGTGGCTTGTAGGTCCTTTTCATTGTTTCAAAGTGCAAGTCTGGATAACATCTGAGTGTGTGTGTGTGTGTTAACCACCCAAATGTGACTTAGGAGGACCACACTGTTATTGGGGGACTCCGTCAAAGTTTGCTTCATGGTGACATCACTCTGGTTTTAGGAGGGGTCTTCTCGTATGTCTTGACAGTTTGACCTACAGCATGCAGAACTGACTGCATGTGCTTTGTTTCTATGTTGAAATTTTTTGAAACTCAGGCTTGAACATTAAGATAGATAGTACTATACAACTTAACTTGTTTTAGGCACTTTTTACTGCTGGTAGTGCATGGGCTCTCTCGCTGTGTACTCTGGCTTCTTCCCACAGTCCAAAGATGTAGCTTATGGGGTTAGGTTAACTGGTGATTCAAAACTGCCCTTTGGTGTGAATGCAAATGCTTGTCCTTCCATGTTAGACTGGTGATCTGTCCAGGTTGTACTGCCCTATGGTAGCTGGTATAGGCCCCAAAACTGCTACCCCACAATCCTGATAAGGATAAGTGGAAGAGGATGGATGATTGCAAAGGAATCAGTTGTTAACTATTGTAGCCAGTATTTTTTTCAGAAGAAAACATTTCTTGAGTGGAAAGCCCCCCCCCCCCCCCCCCCCACACACACACACACACACACACATGCAAATTAAAGACAGAAGCACAGGACTGCCCAGTACAGTTGCAAGAAGAGCACTTGGTCTAATCTTTGTGCCATCTTTTCTTTGTTGCAGGATCTTGATGAAGAAATGCCTCAGCAAGGCTCAGAAGCCATGCATTCTTCTTCAGTGCAAGATTTTGAAGAGGTAACATTGACCTAGGACAGATTTTAATGAATGTTTCTCATGCACGATGTGTACCTTACGCTATTTGCCAATAGTGAAATGGTCTATTCATCCTCTTGAGTGATGCATTTTTAGTAACTGTCAGATTACTGTTCTTTTGTCTTCATTCTCTATCTGTTACACACGAAGACTGAGACCAGCCAGATTCAGAAGACTGTGAGCTGCCTAAAGCCACAACCAAACAGCTTTCCAAACAATGATCTGGACCTGAAACATCCAGAGCCTGAAAGGGTAAATATAATCCAGTGTACCACTTAATGAACTAATAATTTAATCTATCATCATTCTTTATGGATGCTGTGTGTGTGTGTGTTTGGCAGTCACCTGGGTGTGATGTGATTTACATGGACGAAGTTTATTAGTTGATATCTGCAACTGAATTGAAAACACACCTTTCCAACTGTCCAAAACAAATAAATGTTGCAATATTTTGCTAACAGTGTCACAATCATCGTCTGGTGTGCACAACAATATCATCTTTGGACAAGTGCATTCAGTGTGTGGGACCGGTTTCCTCCCTCAAGTGGCTTGGCTTTAAGTGCAAAGGTGAGACATTTAGTGAATAGGTACAGTGTATAGTAAAAAGCATTAATAGAGTTCAACAAGTTAAGACGTGCTGAAATGAACACTGCTCCCTTTTTAATTAATGGGTGGTCACGTCTAATTAAAGAAATGCAGTATTACCTCATTGGTGCAGGACCTTGTAAAAATGGTATACTTGGGATTGTCCTCAATTCCCCATTCCATAACATAAACTGCTCAAAATAATAAAGGGAACACTTAAACAATGCGATGTTACTCCAAGTCAGTCACACTTCTGTGAAATCAAACTGTTCACTTAGGAAGTAACACTGACAACCAGTTTCACATGCTGTTTTGCAAATAGAGTAGACAACAAGTGGAAATTATAGTCAATTCACCATAATAAAGGACTGGTTCTGCAGGTGGTGACCACAGACCACTTCTCAGCACCTATGCTTTCTGGCTGATGTTATGGTCACTTTTGAATGCTGGCGGTGATTTCATTTTAGTGGTAGCATGAGACAGTCTACAACCCACACAAGGGGCTCAGGTAGTGCAGCTCATCTAGCGTAGCACATCAATGTGAGCTGTGGCAAGAAGGTTTGCTGTGTCTGTTAGTGTAGTGTCCAGAGCATGGAGGTGCTACCTGGATGTGGAGTAGGCCATAGGAGGGCAACAACCCAGCAGCAGGACCGCTACCTCCACCTTTGTGCAAGGAGGAACAAGAGGAGCCCTGCAAAATGACCTCAAACAGGCCACAAATGTGCATCTGTCTGCTCAAATGGTCAGAAACTGACTTCATGAGGGTGACTTGAGGGTCCAGCATCCACAGGTGGGGATTGAGCTTGCAGTCCAACACCATGCAGGATGTTTGGCATTTGCCAGAAAACACAAAGTTTGGCAACTTCAGCACGGGCACCCTATGCTCCTCACAGCTGAAAGGAGGTTCAAACTGAGCACGTGACAGTCTGGAGATGCCGTGGGGAATGTTCTGCTGCCTGCAACATCCTCCAGCATGATCATATTGGCAGTGGGTCAGTAATGGTGAGGGGTGGCATTTCTGTGCCTGCCAGAGAGCCTGACTGTCATTGGGTAACAAGATGAGGTCCTCGGACCCTTTGTGAGACCACATGCTGGTGCATTTGGCCCTGGGGTCCACCTAATGCGAGACGACACTGGGCCTCATGTGGCTGGAGTATGTCAGCAGTTCCTCCATGACAAAGGCATTGATGCTATGGACTGGCCCGCCTGTTCCCCAGACCTGAATCCAATTGAGCACATCTGGGACATCATGTCTCACTCCATCCACCACAAACTGTCCAGGGGTTGGCAGATGCTTTAGTCCAGGTCTTGGAGGAGATCCTTCAGGAGACCATCCGCCACCTCATCCCGAGCATGCCCAGGCATTGTAGGGAAGTCGTACAGGCATCTGGAGGCCACACACATTCAACTACACACTTTCATGCCACTCAACTACCTAAAGAACAAAGTATTTAATAAGAATAATTCCTTCATTCACATCTGGGATGTCCTTTTTTGGGGGGGGGAGGGGGATTAGCAGTGTATGTGTAGTCATTAAAATATCCTTAATGTGAACAGTTTTGTTTTTTTTTGTTTTTTCAGCATTTGACATTACTGCAATGCTTTGACAAAAAACTACTTCACTTAAATAGAACTGCAAAGCTAAATTAAGTCTATCAAAATGTGTTTCAGTTTGTTTAGGGGTCTGGCACAAATCTTGCCTTGCAAAATTGGCAAATCAGAATTGCCACCAGTCAACACAGGTGTGTATCCCATTCATATTTGGCTTGACTTTTTTTCAGTTTATTTTTTACCTGTCTAAAGTATTGATCAATTAAAAAAACTTTTGTTCTTACATTCCAGAAAGAAGAAATTTCTGAATATTCAGGGGAGGATGGATTGCCACATTCAGTTCTGGATCAAATATCAAGCGATGATGATGGCAACCACAGCATATCAGAAGAAGAATATGTGCCAGATTCAGAGTCATATGATGAAGATTCAGATGAAGACATCTCATTATTGCCAAGCACATCAAAAGGTCTGCTATGCCAAGATGACATCTCCAAAGCGCATGAACAATCAGATTCAACGAATTTAATCCACAACTTGACAAAGGACAAGCCACAAGATAAAAGTGAGCTTTGCGAAACTGAATCAGAAAAAATGACTTTAAGTAAAAGAAATTACTGCTATTTTTGTGGCAAACCACAAGCTAAAATTTCCCGCCACCTGAAAACGCACAAAACGGCTCCTGATGTTGTGCATGCATTTTCCCTGCCTAGAGACTCAAACGAGCGTAAAAGTCTGTTAGAGAAATTGAGAAATAAGGGAAATTTTAAGCATAATGCTGCAGTTTTGCATGGTGGAGTGGGACCACTGAAAGTGAAGAGAAGACCCAAGATTAAAGCAGTAGAGGGAAAGTTTGCTCATTGCTTTTATTGTCAAGGGATGTATGTTCGCAAGGATCTTTGGAGACATGTCCGCAGATGTCCTAACAAACCAAAAGATGACACGGATAAAGAACCTGGAAGAACCAAAGTACTCGGCCTGGCTTTAACTCTGGAGTCTCAGTGTTATCCGCAGGTGTCAAGTGGAGTCTGGAAGGTTCTTGCTGTTATGAAACAAGATGAGATTGCCTCAGCTGTGCGAAATGACTTTACTGTTATTCAGTTTGCCCAGTCCCTCTACAATAAACATGGACAAGACCCTACAAAGTATGATTATATACGACAGAAGCTTCGTGAAGCGGGACGTTTGTTGTTGTGTCTGCGCACAGAATTCTCAGTGCATAACATGGAAGAAGCTATTAAGCCTGCTAATTTCCAGAGAGTTGTGCAAGCAGTAAAGAAAGTTTCAGGTTTTGATGAAGAGACACTGTCATACAAAACTCCAAGCCTTGCGCTGAAACTGGGACATACACTGCATAAAATGTCTGACATTATCCATTGTCGTGCCCTCATGACAGAGGATGAAGCCCTAATCAAGTCCACTGATGCGTTCAAGAAGTTGTATGTCTCCAAATGGTCTGAGATGGTGTCTCACCGTGCCTTGAACACATTGAGTGAGGCAAAGTTTAACAAGCCATCAACATTGCCCTTTACAGAAGATGTTCGGATTCTCCATCACTACCTTCAAAAATCTGCAGAAAGTGCCTTTTGCAGCTTGGAGAACGAAGCCACAGCTCAGAATTATGCCCAACTTGCACAAGTTACACTCTCACAAATCATTGTGTTCAACCGAAGACGTTCTGGAGAGGTTTCAAAGATGCGCCTCAAAAGTTTTCTTGAAAGAGACAAAACAGCACTCCACACAGATGTTGCCATGGGGCTCTCAGAAATGGAACAGAGACTCTGTAACTATTTCTGTAGAATAGAAATAATGGGAAAAAGGGACAGAAATGTTCCAGTTCTGCTAACACCAAGCATGCTGGATGCTCTGTCACTACTGGTTAGTAGGAGGCCTGACTGTGGTATTTGTGCCACTAATATCTACCTCTTTGCAAGACCCCGATCAATGAGTCATTACAGAGGAATGGACTCCTTGCGTGTTCATGCACACCAGTGTGGAGCAAAGCAGCCTGAGTATCTAAGATCGACACAGCTCAGAAAACATGTTGCCACACTCTCACAAGTCCTTAATTTGAAAAACAACGAACTTGATCAGGTTGCAGATTTCCTGGGTCATGATATCCGCGTTCACCGCGAATTCTACAGATTACCAGTTCCCACAACACAGCTGGCCAAGATTTCCAAACTGCTTTTAACACTGGAAAAAGGACAACTTTCCCAGATCCAGGGGAAATCACTGGATGAGATCAAAATAGAAGGTTTGTATTGAAAGGAGCAAATATTAGGGCAGTAGTTGAATATTATGCTTTATCAACCGAATTAAAACCTAAAAGCACAGACCATTCTGTTAAATGTCCATGATTTAAGGTTCTTGAAGTCTATTGTTTCATCACTTTGCAACATTTGGCAAACTGCAGAGTGGTGGCCTTAAATAGTAAAACTATGTACTATAATTTCCAGTATTTGTTCTGTATTTTGTCATATCTCGTTGTTAATGTGAGGTTTTTGGGGGGTTTGTGTTTGGTTTTTTGGGGGGGTTTTCCCACAATTTCTCAGATGAAATTGCATTAAGTGATGCTGAAACAAAGGACAGTGAGAGTGAATCAGATGATGATGACACAGCACTCACAATGTTGGCGTGTGGCACCAGTGAGCCTGTATATGCAGTAGCTGATTCCACAAACACAGCGCAGCTCCAAGACACTGTAGATTGTGGTAAGTTACCACTAGCTTGGTTTCTGTGGATAAAATGTTTGTTACAAATATTAAAACTTAATCAAATTGTGTAATCAGCAGATGAAGGACCACTCACAATGCCTGCAGCAAGTGAGACTGCTGCTCCCTCTGAAGGTAAGGGGTGCAGTTGGTTCTCTAAGCTTATTATTGTTTCATCACTTTGCAACATATGGCAAACTGCAGAGTGGTGGCAAAAAGTCACTTGGATGAGTGACAAAATGTTTCTCCCACTGAAAACGCTACGTCCAGATTAACAGAATCAACGTTTTGGGATTTACTTACCTGGATGATTGAGCATGCATCAAGAGACTTTTATTCAACTTTTTATTCAGTCTTTTATTCACAGCGGAACACTAAATGTCTCATTTTAGAAATTTGATAAATTTTCAAAGAGAATTTTAGCTCGTTTTGATATTGATGGTAGCAACACATTTCAGAAGTTAGTACAGGGTAGCATCCATTCTTTTAACCACCAAATGTTTTTTGTTTTTTTTTGTTTGGTTTTTTGTTTGTTTTAACTACTACTACTTTATATATCTTCCAGAGAAAAATGCTGCTCAATCCCACAATTCCCGAAGAGCTCCCAAAAACATGTGGTCCAAGGCTGAGGTTGCTGCAGTGATGAGGCATTTTAAAGACCACATAAACGAAGGGAAACTAGCCACCAAAAATGAATGCAGTCATTGCAAATTGGTAGAAGATCCGGTGTTGGCAGGAAGAACAGTTCAAAACATAAGAGATTTTGTAAGAAACAGAGGATTAACTGCAAAAAGGCAGAAAAAAATGAACTAAAATAACTGTTTAGAGAGCTGTGGTTTTACATCTTGGTCAGATTGCCAATTGTTGTTAACACTGATGTTCTGTTTAAAGAAAAAAAAGTTCTTGTTAAATACAGAAGTAGTTTGTATTTCATAATTTTTACATTTAATTTATTTAGGGTTTTTTTTGACGGGTTATATTTAAAATAAAAAATTATAAATGCATATTTTCTCCCCTTAATATTTACCTTTAAACTATTAAAATTCATTTTAAATGTTTTTAATTTTTCTGTTTTCTATATTTTTATATTTCTGTGGGAAGCGTGGGCATTTTTGTCCATAGATTTCTTTTTTTATTTATGGTTAAAATTAATGTTCAGATCCAAGAACACTAATAAAATGATGTTCCAGTAATCCTGTGTCCTGTCAGATGTGTATTCATGGTAATGATGAGCTATTTACATATTACATCATTGTCCCTTTAAAGACCCAATATTGTTTTTTTTGGACCTCATAAAACACATTGTTGTCAAGTGGACAATGTCTCCAGAAAACACAATAGAGTCTGGTTGGTGTGTATCAGTGTATCTAGACTTCTATAGGGAGTGTATGAGGTCTGAAGTGACCCAAATTTTTTTCAGATTTTTTCGAACACTTTAACCTCGCTCCCTTGGCTCTAAGTCCTTTCAAAAGGGTAGTCCACTTAAACCACCACCGGGCGGATTGACGTAGTATAGTCCCGCCATACCACATAGACCCGTATGTGTGTGTGTGTGTGTGTGTGTGTGTGTTTCAGCTCAGAGCTGGTGTGTTTTCAGGGTGTGGTGTCTGAAAGGATCAGTGTGAACAACAGGACCGCCCACTCTGGACACACACACTCAGGTACAAACACACAGGTGGTTTGTGAATCAGGCTTTTTCTGCTGTGAAGTTTTAACATGGGGGTCTATGGGGGCGACTCACTGCTGCCTCTGCTGGACACTAGAGAAACTGCAGGCATCAGTGCTTCAGGTCTGAGTCTCAGTTCTGACTGTTAGCTCAATGTGTGTGTGCAGGTGTGCGTCTCACTCTTTGTGACCAAGCTGGGAGGAGTCTGCAGGTGTACCTGGACTTAAGCCACACCCCCTACCCACCTGGCCTGTTGCCGGGTAACACTCTGCTGTTGTCCGGTTTCCAGAGGAGGCTGTCCAGGTGAGACACACATAGACAGGCTTATAAATGTTTGGACTCTTTATTTGGACTCATTTCCAACAATGTCAGCCCCAATAAAGTTCTGGATCATCTTGCATCAATAGGCTGCTGGTTTTCTTTACTGTTTCAGGTGTTACCAGCAAAATAGTTGTTTGATCATCTGGAAATGTAGCCAGATTTATTTATTTAGACAGAGATCTTGACCCCCCAATGTTCAATACAAAGTCACGCCCATGGTTACGTACCTGTGCGGTTTACCTGTGTGTGTGTTTCAGGACAGGAAGTGTGTACTGCACCTGTCAGCTCCATAACTGTGGTCTCCCTGGGAGACACCAGGTAAGTTTACAGGTAAAGTCTGGTTCACGTGTTTGTCGTGCTGTTGTTTATTTGTTTGTTTGGTTTCTATCAGCTCGGCCCAGCCTCCTCCTCCTGCTCCCATCATGCACCTGGGTGAGTGGGCTCTGAGCAGCAAGCAGAGGTGCGCTGTGGGACAGGTCAAAGGTCACGTGGTGTGTTTCCTGTTCCTGCAACTGCAGTGGAGCTGCTCGCTGTGTGGCAGCGTGTACACACAGGTACTGCATAAAATACACACAGTGTGTACAGGATGTGTTTAGTGTCAGTTTCTCAGGTGCAGTGAAAGTACTCAGAGTGCTTCATGTGTTGTTAGCGTGTTGGTGGCGTGTTAGTGTTGGTGCAGTAAGTAAAGTGTCGTTTTGGAGGAAACTGCTCACGATTTCAGGTGTGTGTGTTTACCTGTTGCTCTCTCTCTCTCAGGGCTGCAGCAGCTCTCAGTGTCACTCGACCTCGTCAGTGTTTCAGTCCAAAGCAAAGTAAGAGCAGCTTCCTGTTGAGCTCACCTGCTGATACGTGTTAATCACCTGGATGAGTCAGGTGACAGTCACATGATCAAACCATGTGGCTCTGCTCTTCCATCAGGCTGGTGATCGATGACGGGACAGGTGAGGCTCACGTCTGGTTCTCAGCTGCTCTGGTTCGTGCTCTGCTGGGATTGGCTGATGCTCAGTGGGAGGGGCTTCAGAGAGCTCTCAGGGTCAGAGGTCACATCAGAGTCTTCCCTCGTGGGCAGAGCCAGGTCAGTAGCACCTGTCAGGTGTATATGTTTACCTGTCACAGGTGAGTCACGTGCTCATCGTCGTCTTTAGACTTTATTTTGTCTTTAAAATTTAAGATGAGGCTTTAACTGTGAAAGGGCACATCCTGTTTGTATCCTGGTAACAGCTCCGTCTGCTCACACCTTACTGCTGAACTGGTTTGGGGGCGTGGCCACTTCCACCTTTAAAAGTCTGTAGGTGTGACGGACCCACGCTGGGCTCACGTGAACAGGAGGGAGGGGCCTTACAGCCGTGTGTTTCAGTGAGACTCAGGTCGTGCCCCTGACTCCACCCACTCGACCTGATGAAGCAGCAGGTGGTGTAGTTCTTAGGGTAATGGAGGGTGGAGACCACAGGGGAGGGGCAGGACAGCGAGAGGCATTTAGGACTCGGGTCACACCAGGAGAACCCACAGGGCCCCTCCACCCACAGGTGGAGCTGTGTTAAAAGACCCTGCAGACTGAAACGTCCTGTGGTCAGAGGAGGTGAAACGAGAAGAAGATGCAGCTACAACCCAAAGAACAGCGTCCACACAGTGAAGCACGGTGGGGACGCTGTGGGGGGGCCACCACAGAGAGAAACAGGCGTCCTGCAGGACGTTTCCACAGGGCCGAGCCGTGAGTCTGCAGAGACATAACCTCTGTGTCTGTCTCAGGTGTGTGACGGGGACGCTGACGACTTCCTCCTCCACTTCCTGTTGTGTCTGTGCAGCAGTGATGTCATGATTCGGCCGCTCAGCCTCACCTGCAGGAAACACACCAACCAGAGACCAGAAGGTAACCCCACCCTCACACACCACCCTCACCACCCTGACTGCAACCTTCAGAGTGTGTGTGTTTCAGAGGTGAGGAGGTTCACTCGAGGAGACAGAGAGTTCCTGACCAGACTGGCTCCTCCCCTTCAGCTCACCTGTCTGCACCTCCACCCTGACTGAGCTCCACCTGCTTCGTTCTGACTTCATCTGTTCTACGTGTTCGTACAAATAAAACTTTATAGTTCCTCCTCCTGTCACACGGTATCTCACCTTCACTGACCCTGACGCTGGTGATCAGGGTCAGAGGTCACACGAAGCTCTCTGGGTTTAACAGGTCATGTGACCCTTCTACAGGAAGTGATCCCTGTGAGTGGCGCCCACATCGGAGACGTTCTCAGATGGTGATTCATGAAACCTAATTGGTAAAACTAAACACTGAACGTGTTTCGGTTTGTTTACAGAGGTCAGACGGTGAAAGCTTCAGCCTGACCAGGAAAGAATCAGTCCTCTTTAAATCACACTTACTTTAAATGAATTCCTCCTCACCTTCATGTGTTTTGTATTATTGCATCTTATACTGAAAGAGTTCATCCATCGACACATTTGAATCCTGCAACATTTCACCGTGTCAGTTTGTCATGAATTGGACTATTTTAGGATTTCAGTTCATCTTTCCAATAAAGCTGGCAGCTCTGAAACAGCTGTTCTCTCTGAGGCTGTTTTGCATGTAAATAAAAGTGAAATAATTAAATGTTCTGTGAACAGACCGTCCAGTGGAGCTCCTCAGGGCTCTGTGCTTTCACCACTTTGTTTTCTATGCTAATGAGTGTCAGAGCACGTCAGCATCAGTCCTTCAACATGGTCACAGCCTCTGATGAAGGTGTTCAAATGTGGCTTTTAATCCAGGTTTACACTTAAACAGTCTCCATGAAACGGGCCTCTGCCCTCATTCATCCTGGAGATCACTCGTCTAAACCAACCAACATAAAGAATGTGATGTTTTCAAAGCGAACACGTACACACAGTTGTTATGGAGACGATTAAATGTAGGAGCGATGATTCGTGAAATCCTACATGTGTGTTCTAACATGCTTTAATGATGGCACGAGCTGACAATGAATAACATAAAGTTAATAGTTAATCTGCAACAAAACTTTGTCACCGCTTCAGTTTTTGGTCTTTTCCACATACGGTTGTTGTTGTCATGGAAACAGAAACCAATCGGGCCTTGGATGGACGTCGGAGTTCTTAACAGCAGCTCGTTGTTCATTCTGATGTTGTTTTTTAATTATATTTTATATTTAATATCATATATTGGCCGTTTTCAGCTTTATCTGAAGGGCCACAGGTCAGACTCCAGCTGGGCCTGCCGCTCTCAGCCTCACTCTGAGGAAGCCCACAGTCTGTCACAGTGGAAACTACACCGGGGGACCCCATCCTTGGGGTGGACCCATTTTTGTTGTAGCGTGTTTTGGGGTTTAAAAGCCACAGAGACGCGGTGCTTAGAAAAAATGCATTTCAGCTGTGCTGATGCTCCTGACACGTTGGAACGTTGGGTTGTGTTGCGTGGTTGAGAGGAGGCGGCAAAACACCTAGCAGGCTAGTCGGAAGAACACACACCCACGCTGGTATCGGTAATCCACGGTGGTTCTTTAATACGCCTTCTTCAACAACCATATAAAAGCCCGGCTGAACAGCTGCGGCTCAACAACATAACGCCCAGCGTTCATACAACCCAAGCGTTGCAAACAAAACAAGAAGAAAACGTAAATCCGTCCCTCGTTAAGCAGAAGCGTGCAGGCACGTGTCCTCATAATCCCAGAGAGAGAGAGCAGCGGCACAAACTGATGACACCATCAACCCTCGACTTGGGTGTCTTAAAGGGACACCACACCATAGTGGCTGTCACAACGTATAAGACTGGGGAAACCTGCATTCAGCTGGACCTGAAAAACACTATGTCCAGATAAACACAATCAACTTTTGGAGAAAAATTAAAGATTCTTCATCAGACTAACAACTAAAAACATGACACTTACCTTAACAGTATGGGCTACATCAAATATATTCAAGACCGACAACAACACTTCTCACTGCTGCTAATTTTAACAAAACAAAAAGTAGAAAAAGGCAATTCACCAAGTCTTGAAAAGTAAAACTGAAAAATAGAAACACAGAATAAAGTTAAATATCCATCCAGATCTTTACCACCAACAACATAAAATCTATCTTGATTAAATGGCCAAATTCTCCAATAAATGAGCAATAATAAAGTAAGAAAAAATAAGACATTCAATTTATGGACGCTCAAATTAACAGAGCGACATTAAACGCACCTCATTGCCTGCCGTAGCGTTCTTCGCAGCTGCACTTCACCTCAAAGGTCGGTTAATACATCGGATTTAACTTAACCAAAGTCCAATTAAAGGAAAATAAATGTTTCTAACAAATACAATGAAGAAGATTAAAATAATTCACTGTCAGTTACTGTCGCTGTGAGTTTGACGAGGTCAGCTGCTTCATTTGGTTCTGCCTAAAGTTCTCTCAGTGATCCAGTGTTTATATGATAAGATACGTGTTTAATGCAGAAAGTTGGAATTACAAGTTGGTAAGAAGCTTTTTAACAAAGGTTTGATTTAAGCTTTAAGTTCAAAGGTGAAAGAAATTTCACGTTTGATGAAGGAAGATCAAGGCTAACAAGGACATAGGTCAAAGGTCAAAATAAGGTGAGAAAATATAATAGATATATATAATCAATCAATAAGGTGAAAATATCAGATAAAAGGGTTTTTTTGGTTATGAGGAATAAAGAGGTCAAAGGTCAAAACAAGAGACACTGGTAGAGACCTCAAATCATTGTTACTGAAGAAGGAGGAATTCTTTAACAGTACGACATTGATAGAGTTTGTTTGTGTGTTTGAGAGTTCAGACTGAAAGGGAGCGCACAATCGTGTGTGTGTCTGCAGCTGTTCTTTGTGTTGTTGCTGCATCGTTGCCTCAGGGGGAAAGTTGTGTGTGTGTTATGCAGACTAGCAGAGACTGCAGCTGTCAGCAGCCACACACACTTTCTATTCTTCAAATCAAATCACAGTGAAACATGTTCACTGACAGCTCAGCTTCAGCATCGTCTTCATGCTGTGACTGCAGCCGTTCAACTCTGTTTGTCTTTAACCCAAATCATCACAACATGCAAATATAATCATCAAAATGATGTGACTGGAAGGATGCAGCAGTCTGTGCTCCACCTTTCTCCTCCACACCTGCAGGTGGAGAACATGGATGCATGAATCTCTACAGAGTTCTTTGAATATTATCCGTCTCATCAGTTTTCAGTGAACAAAACTCCTCACAGAGCCAAAATAAGCAGTTTGTATCCAACATAACTCAGCTGGACTCTGATGCTCCGTATAACAGCCACACATGAGTCTGGATTCACTCAAAGCATTGAACAAACTTTATTGGAAATGAAGCTTTTGGACATTTGTTCTCTGATATTTGCTCTTCAGCTCGAGTCTCCATCAGTGGGAACATTTCCTGATTCAACTTTTCTTCTGTTCAAATCAAACTCCATGAGAATCAAAGTGTGAATCAGAGTCCTGATGATCAGATTCTATAGAAACATGGAGACTGTAGAGGATTTACACTCAATATGTTCATTTGTTCCCTTCAAGAAAAATCAATCATTCATCCAATTAAATCAGTCGTTGATCAGTTTGATTGACAGGACAGATGATCAGAGGTGCAGAGTTTTTACCTCCATCATTGGTACAGGGACAGAAGTATGGGTGGAGTTTGTGAGTGAAGGAGCAGCCAGTAAAGGAGTAGATCCGAGCTGCAGCACCTACATCATAAAAGGAGACCAGACCCTCCTCATAATCCACAAACACCCCCACCTTCTCAGGACCAGGATGGAGACAGAGACGGACTGAAGGGTCAGCAGCAGCTTTGTACTCATTTCCATTTCTCAGCCACACAGTCCAGAAACCATTCTGAGGACTCGCTGTGATTCCTCCCTTCCTGTTGATTGACTCTGTGGCCACTCCTAAATCCCATTTAGTCTTTCCTTTAACCTGAACCTCAAAGTAAAATCTGCCTGAAGAGAAACTCTGCTCTCCTAAAACACAAGGACATGGAGAAAATCTCTCTGGATTGTCTGGAAGTTTCTTCCTCACATCACTATGATAAACTTGTTTTCCATCATCAGACAGGATGAGGTTAGGATTTGCTGTATCAGGATCCAGAGTCACATCCACCTCATGCTGCTGCACCCTCTGCAGCTCAGCCTCAAACAGCTTCTTCTTCATGGGTTTCCAGACTGTCTCCTCCAGCTGAGCCACAGCTCTCCCCACAGTCCCCTCATATGATGGTGGATGAACTCTGACCTCTGTCCAGTCCTTGCTGGGTGGAGCTTTCAGGGAGGAGAAGCTTTGGAGGAGGTGGAGGTGGTCTTCAGAGCGTGAGAGCTGCTCCACCTCAGAGCTTCTCTCCATCAGCTCAGAGATTTCCTGTTCCAGATCTTTGATGAGACCTTCAGCCTGTTTCTCTGTAGCTTCCTGTTTGTCTTCGATCTCCTTCATGAGCTCCTTCAGGCGTCTCTCAACAGACTCCATCAGAGCCGTGAGGACCTGAACACCTTCTGCTTTCTGTCTGTCTGCAGCATCTTTACTCATCTTCACCGACTCTGTGATCTCCTGAATCTTCAGTCGTCTCTTCTGGATCATCTGCTGAATCTCAGCCTCTGTCTTCTCCAGCTCTGCCTTCTTTCCTTCATATTCTTCTCTCAGAGGAACAAACTCGTGGTTCTTGTGGTCTAAAACAGAGCAGAGCATGCAGACACATGTCTGGTCGGTCTTACAGAACAGCTGCAGAAGGTTATCGTGCTTCGTGCACATCCTGCCTTCCAGATTCTCCACAGCATCAACCAGCTGATGTCTTTTCAGACGTTTCACTGTCAGATGAGGCTCCAGGTGAGTCTGACAGTAGGAGGTCTGACACACCAGGCAGGACTTCAGGGCCTTCAGTCTGGTTCCAGTGCAGACGTCACAGGGAACTTCTCCTGGTTTGGCAGCTTGTTGCTCTGAGCTGCTGCTGCTGGCTTTCTGCTGAGCTTCACGTCTGAACTGAGCAACCATCTCAGAGATGAAGGTGTTGATCTTCAGCTGAGGTCGAGTGTAGAAAGTCTCTTTACACATGGGACACTTACAGATGACATTCATGTCCCAGTGCTGACTGATGCAGGTTTTGCAGAAGTTGTGTCCACATGGTGTAGAGACTGGATCAGTGAACACATCCAGACAGATGGAGCACAGAAACTGATCTTCAGATCGCAGATTGCTGGCAGCAGACATGTCTGCACTCTGAGGGAGAAAGAAGAGAAACATTTGATTCAAAATTCACTTTAAATTTCATTTTTACAAAGAGAGAAACAAGCGTCAGTAGTCTGAGGAGCTTGGAGAGAAAAGCGTCTGGACTTCTTTGAGTTTCTTGAAGACGTTTCATCAGAGAAGCTTCTTCAGTTCTCAGAGTAACTGGTGGAGACCCAGCAACACACTCAGACACAAACTGGTTCATCCAAACACAAACCTAACATCGTAGTGTCTGCTGTACAGTGCAGCGTCCAGATGGACAGGATCAACGTTTGGGGATGAAGATAAATACAGTCGTTACAAAGATGTGAAATTGTTTCTCTGTTTTACAGAAGGTCCAAGATTCATCCAGATCATTTGTATACTTGAATAAATCAGTTTGTTGGATATTTTCCATCAATCACTGTGAAGTAAACTTCGACCTTGTTGGTGACTGAATACTTCTTATTGTACGTCCAGATCAACGAGCCATTAATATTAAACAGTGACTGTTCCAGTAGAGCTGACAGTGAGGAGGACGATGAATCACAAACCTCAGAAATGTGTTATTAACTGTTGATCCAGTATTTTAATGGCATTGATGAGAACATGTTTATTCAGAGGTGTCTGTATATTTGGTCCATTTGTGCGTCAGTAAAAACTGTCCTGTTTTCTCTCACAGATACTGGAACATCCTCACAAACTCAGGATGTGGAAGAAGATGAACTTTTCCAGTCACTCGCTGGGATACATCATTCATGTTATTCTGGATCCTCAGAAAACATTGATTTATTTTTGTGTTTCACATATTTGTTTGTCCAAATCAAAGATTGATGTTAGTAGAGAAGAAGCCACCATGATAAAGCCTGTGTGTGAAAACGAGATCAGTGGATTTGATCAAAATCCCATTTAAGGAGGAATTCTGTCCTCCAGTTTGTTTAAATAAGCTTTGGGATTAAACAGCATCATCTATGTTTGTGTCTGATGACATGTTTGATCCAGGTCAGCTTGAATATCACAGCTGATGTGTGGAACTCTGACATGTTTAAAGCCTGATTATCAGGATGATTCAAACACATCTGTCTAAATAATGAGATTCATGTTTCCACACAAAGTTATAAAGTGCAGCATCGACTGTTTTCTGAATGATTGAGGATCATCTGTGACTCTTACAGGATACACTAAGTCAGATAATCTTTGTAAAATGTGTGAATGACTTTTTGAAGTACTGACCAAAATCTGCTGGTTTACAGTATCAAAGGCTTTATATCAATAAAGAATAAATAGGTGTTTTCACATCTGTAATCCTTATGATCAATCAGATCCAGAATCAATCTAATAGGAACAGTAAGTGATGAATAAATCACCCCAATAACATCCAAGATGGCGCCACGGTAGGCAGCCTGTTTCCTCAGCTCCCAGCTTTTTCCTTTCCTTTCTGTTTTTTCTTGTGCTTTAAGCTTTTTTTACCTGACACTCTTGGTCGTGTTTTATTTCTTGTGCAACGTGGACCCACAACTTTTTGTGAGAGTAGTAGTATGTTTTTTCTCCATACAGGTGACCCAGGAGTTTTGTTTTTTTTGTTTGTTTGTTTTGTTTTTTTCTCTTCCCCCCCTTCTCACCGTCTCTTCTCCCCTTTGGTTTTCTTTCTCTCCCTCTCTTTCTTTCATTCTTTCCCCCTGTCCTATCCCACAGTCATGTCTGTCCCGTTTGCAACTGAAAATAAAATAAATTCATAATTATAATAAAGGTCAATCAAATGGACCAATATGGCAAGGCCATGATGATCCACTTGGTAAAATAAATCCGCTTGGCATCTTTCTTTGCCTCAAGACAACAATTCTGATGGCTATAGATCCAAACGGGACAAAAAAAAAAAAAAAAGAGAGTAGTAGTATGTCTTCTACTCTTTTTGGGACTTTTTACCACCACTTCTGGAGAATCTGTAAGCCAAGCCATTGTTTACAATAGGGAGCAGCTGCTAGCACTGAGCAACAGGAAAGTACTCCCGGAGGAGCGACCCAAGATTCCGAAGGAATTACGACGTTGGAGGAGGGGACGCAGGGCTGGAGTGAAGTACCAGGAAAGAAGGAGACGGTACAAACCAAGCATTCCATCCATTCTCATGGGTAATGTAAGATCTTTACCCAACAAGATGGAAGAGCTAATTGCGCTAACCAGACTGCAGTGGGAGTACAAGCAGAGCAGCCTCCTCCTGTTCACTGAGACATGGCTCACGGACCACACACCGGACTCTGTCATAACTCTGGATGGCTTTCAACTGGTTAGAGCGCACCGGAATGCAATGGAGAGTGGTAAGAGCAGAGGTGGGGGACTAGCAATGTATGTCAGTGAGAGATGGTGTAACCCGGGACACATCACTGTGAAGGAACAGAGCTGTACCAAAGACATTGAACTGTTGGCAGTTAGCGTCCGGCCATACCACCTGGCCAGGGAATTTTCACACGCTATTGTGCTGACTGTTTACATCCCACCCTCGGCCGACGCTACAGCAGCCTGTGATTACATTCACTCCACTGTCTCTCAGCTACAGATGGCACATCCGCAGTCCCTCATTATTATTTCTGGGGACTTCAATCATGCCTCACTATCTGTCACTCTCCCAAACTTCTCCCAGTACGTTGACTGCCATACAAGGGACAGCAAAACCCTGGATCTATTGTTTGCCAACACAAAGCAGGCTTACAGTGCATCACCCCTCCCCCCGCTTGGCCACTCAGACCACAACCTGGTCCTTCTCCACCCCACCTACACTCCTATGGTGAAGAGGAACCCCCCCACGAAGAAGGTGATAAGGGTGTGGTCTGAGGAATGCACTGAGGCCTTAAGAGACTGTTTTGAATGCACAGACTGGCAGGAACTCTGCAAGCCTCACGGTGAGGACATCGACGCCCTCACCCACTGCATCACGGACTACATTAATTTCTGTGTTGAGAACACTGTGCCTACCAAGAAGATACAGTGTTTCTCAAACAATAAACCGTGGGTCACCCCAGAACTGAAGGCCCTGCTGAACAAGAAGAAGAGTGCTTTCTGGTCGGGAGACAAGGAGGAACTTAAGAAAGTCCAAAAGGATCTTAAATACAAGATCCGAGAAGGCAAGGAGCACTTCAGTAGGAAGATGGGAAAACCAACTCCAACAGAAAAACGTCAGAGAAGTCTGGAGGAACATGAAACAAATCTCTGGACACTTCCAGGACAATGGAGGAGCCACAGTGTCTGCTGGCCGGGGGTGGGCTAACGACTTGAATCTGTTTTTTAACAGATTTGACAATGGCCCACTGATCACCTATCCCACCCCCCAGGTTCCATTAACCCCCCTCCAGTTGCCGCCCCCCCCCTCCGGGTGCAATGCCATTGTCACCTGAGCTCTCCTCTCACCACAACCCTGCTTCACCCCTATCCACACATCTATCCACAACGAAGCGAGCCCCACCCCCCACTCCAGCCCAGCCTCACATCTCCTTCACAGCTGATCAGGTGAGAAATCAGCTCAAGAGGACGAAGGCAGCAGGTCCGGATGGAATCTGCTCCAGACTGCTCAGGGACTGTGCAGACCAGCTCTGTCAGGTGGTCCTGTACATCTTCAACCTGAGCCTGAGCCTGGAGAGGGTTCCTGAACTGTGGAAGACTTCCTGTGTGGTTAAGGTGCCAAAAATCGCACACCCCAGGGAGCCCAACCACTTCAGGCCTGTTGCCTTGACTTCTCATCTGATGAAGACCATGGAAAGGCTCATCCTGCACCACCTTCAGCCACTGGTGGGCTCAGTGTTGGACCCCCTGCAGTTTGCCTACCCTTCTGGAATTGGGGTGGATGACGCTGTCATCTACCTGGTACACCGATCCCTCTCTCACTTAGAGCAGGCGGGGAGCACTGTGAGGATCATGTTTTTTGACTTCTCCAGTGCTTTCAACACCATCCAACCCGCACTACTGAGAGGGAAGCTGGAGGGAGCCGGAGTAGGCAAACAGCTGACTGCATGGACCATCAACTACCTTACCAACAGACCACAGTATGTGAGGCTCCATGACTGTGTGTCTGAGGTGGTAATCTGCAGCACGGGGGCACCACAGGGCACGGTTCTCTCACCTTTCCTGTTCAGCCTTTACACTTCAGACTTCTGTTATAATTCGGACGATTGCCATCTACAGAAGTTCTCAGATGATACAGCCATCATTGGATGCGTATCAGACGGGAATGATCAGGAATACAAGGGGGTCATCAGTGACTTTGTTGGCTGGTGTGAGACCAACGTACTCCAAATCAACGCCGGCAAGACAAAGGAGATGATCATAGACTTCAGGAGGAAGTCACCCCCTACAACACCGGTGAACATCCAAGGGAAAGACATTGAGATAGTGGACTGTTATAAGTACCTGGGTGTTCACCTCAACAAGAAACTGGACTGGACTACAAATACAGACGTCCTGTATAAGAAGGGCCAGAGTCGACTCCACCTGCTGAGGAGACTGAGGTCCTTCGGAGTCTGCAGGACTCTGTTAAGGACATTCTATGACACTGTGGTAGCATCTGCCCTTTTCTATGCAGTGGCCTGCTGGGGGAGTGGATGCACGGACAGGGACAGGAGCAGGATTGACAAACTGGTGCGGAGGTCTAGCTCCGTGCTGGGATGTCCCCTGGAGTCTGTGGAGGTGGTTGGTGAGGGGAGGATGTTAGTAAAGCTGACATCCATCATGAACAACCCACATCACCCACTGCACGAGTCTGTGAGTGGGCTGAGCAGCTCCTTTAGTCAGAGACTGAAACACCCTCGCTGCAGGAAGGAGCGCTTTGGCAGATCATTCGTCCCAACAGCAGTTAGACTCTATAACTCCTCAATCACGATGTCATAAGTCACTGGACACTGTGAACATCCACAGTCACCACTTCATGCATAATGGACCTTCATGTGTACGGACATGTGCAGGTATATGTCTGTATATGTATACATATGTATATCTAGTGTGTACATGTGTGTGTGTGTGCATGTCTATAAATAGGAATAGTAGTGGTACAATAGCTATATCAAGCTATATAGTTTATGTCTTCCATATTTCCAATTATATCCATAATCACATACTGTGTATGCTACCATTGTATATAGTGTATTATCTTACTTTTTTTCATTGATTGTACTTATTTGTATTTTTGTATTTCCTTCTGATATCTGTACCTGAGCTGAGGTGACGCAAAAATTTACCCGTTGTGGGATCAATAAAGTCTTATCTCATCTTATCTTAAACAAGAAGTGTGGAGTCAGTCTGAAGTCCAGAGCACAGCCTGAGTCCACAGTCCTGAGCAGAGCCACAGTGAGACTGAAGCAGCAGCTCGATGCTCCTACACTGGATCTGTGGTTACATGAGCAGATTTCTATGGATCCAGTGTGACTGTGATGAGTCCTGATGAAGTGAACAGAGTGAAGATTTGTGTAGAAGCAGGAAGTGTGATCAGCTGCACTCACCACTGTTGCTGAGAGGAACCTGATGGACTCCAGTGAATCTTCTTTTAGAGACAAACAGGACTCGACTGCAGCTCTGCTGCTGCTCTCTCACACTGTCACTTCTGCAAAATGACGTTGAGCTTCTTGTTTTTCAGGTGTTGCTCCGTCTCTTCCTGCCTCTCCCTTTACAGGAATCAGCCGGTCTGTACTCAGTGACTGTGTGCAGCGGGTGGGAGGAGTGAGGAGTGGTGTGTGGGTAAAGTTCAAACAGTAATGACAGCCCATTTTAACTTTGGAGAAGCTCACTTGCGATTGTTCAACATGTTGTGTAGCGCTTTCGATTCCGATCTTGCAGCCTGCTTGAAAAAGAGAAAATTGCCAAACAAAAAATCTCAGTGCACTGTTAAAAATCAAAAAATATGAAGGCCTAGTTTTAGGACTTGTCTAAGCATACTCTTAGAATAATTGATCAAAACTGGCAGGTTCAAAGTGGTACCAAAACAAAATGCATCAGTAAATCTCCAAAACTTTCATCCACCAGTCACACCTCACACAACAGCAATATTCTATTACATAATGAGTTTTTGTTTTCCCCCATGTACCCAGATGTGTGTCATGATAAGACCTTCCCCACACATCAGAAACAAGAAACTCAATAATCTATTAGTCTCCACTCATCTGACCCCCTGCAGCATTCTGTTCACCCCTGCAATGATTCAATCATCCTTCCCCAAAAATAATACTAGTTCACTAGTCTATGTATCACTTCTCAACCTACTAAGTGAACCGGACAAGATGATGTTAACAGAAATGCTTAAAATACTGTTTGATCTTCATGAGCTTCATTGCATGTGTGTTTGTGTTAGTAGGATTAATGCATTTTTCTGTTTGTGTAATTTTGTGTACCTCTCCTCTTTGCAGTGGTCCAGACACTTTTCAATTCTCCACGCAAGGCAGTCGTTTTTTCTTCCCAGTTTCCTAAACCCAAATTTCATTCCCACACTAAAACAGCCTTCCTCCATGTCCTCCCTGCTCCTTCCACTGTGGTCTCATCTCATCTCCCTCCTTGCAGCAGTCCAGTGAGAGTCAGTTGTCTTTCAGCTTTGTCCTGTGTCTTTAACACTCTCATCTTGCCATTTTTGCGCCGAAAGTGGCAAATGTCCAACTCAGGCAGTCTTTTCAAAGTCCATTCACACACAGTGAAGTTGCAGCTCGTTGGAAATGCACATCCACCCATCCAGTCATGATGATGCCATTTTTATCCTTGCTGTCGCTGTCTTGCACAGCTGCTGCTGCTGCTGCTGCTGGACCTTTTCTTCACTACTCAGGATGCTGCTGTGAGCTCTTGAGATCCATCTCGTTGTTCTGGAACTGCATTTCTTGTCTTCAGGGAGAGATTTTGGAGCTTGTGTTCTCAGGGTGACAAACACATGGAAGTTAAGCTGTAAAACAATTCAGCCAAAACTTGGCTTGAGTGTTTCTAATGATGTTAACCTATAATGGTGTTAACCTATAATTTTCTTCCGTCTGCTGCACGTGGAAAATTGATCCAGGTCTGCTCTTCACCTGCAAGTGACACACTGAGACATTTTGATCATTGTTCTCACTGCTTAAAACAACACATCTCCCCTCTCTGGTTCTGAACGCCCCTTTCTTAAAATCCAGAAAGTGAGACAATGCTGGTGGCCTGCAGTACCACCCTCACCCTCTAGTCGGAAACAACTGTTACACACATTTCTACACTCCTCTCTTTTTTTCTTTTTTTTCTTGTTTTGTTCCCCATTTTCAACATTTTGAACCCCAAAATCCAAAACATCCATTCAAAATCCAGAACATCCAGACTCAACAACTCCTCCTTCCCACTGCTGTCAGACTCTTGGACAGCTGACCTGTTTTAACAGTAATGTTTGCACATCAGGTCATCTTTCATATCAAGCTCACAGCTCCTTTGCACATACATCTACCTCACACTTACATTTAGTCTCCACTCATTTATTCATAGTATTTGTATCTTATCTTGTTCTATTTGTATTTATTAGCCTGCATCTGTGTGTGGACAGCACAGAGATCCACATCTGAAACCATCAACAGTCACATGTAGATCTGCTTCATCTTCAGCTCTGTGTTTCGTTTTTGTCTGATCTTCTCTGAAGCTTCCTGACAGTCAGCAGCTTTGACCTTTGACCCACATGAAGCTAACATGTGACACAGAGTCAGGACGCTCCGTGGAGATCCATCAGAACAGCTCGGGGTCATCATCTTTAGAAACTTCCTGTGGATCCTACAGTCTAAGATCCAGAGCTGTCACTAGGATGGTTCAGTCATTTCTCATCAGCTACAATTAGAACTCAGAGCTGAGCAAATATAATCAATCACATGCTGTAGAAACATAGAAGTTTCTATCCTTCAGAAAACATCTGACAAAAAGATCTAAAAGTGTGTGAAGAGCAACACTTGTTGTTCTCTAAATGTTTGGCCACAGCTGTAGAAAACACTGTGAGTGTTGGTCAGTAATGACATTTAATTTAATTTCTCTTTGTGCAGGTAAACATGATCCAATCTTCTATCTAAATGACTGCTTTGTCTTTAAAAAGGTGAAGAGTCTGAGGCCGGTGACCTTTCCCCGAGTACATCCTCACAGCGGCTCACAGGACCAGGCCTCACTCCTGTCCTGCCAGAGGAGAAGCTTCAGACATCTGATCAGTGGAGTATTAGTAACACAGAAAACTAAAGAGGACGTGTTACTTTCATCTTTATTTATTTTATACATCTGTCATTGTTAGACATGAGGTTCACTGAAATCATTAGTTTTGTCAGATTTCTCTCCCTCTTCCATGTGACTGTGTCAGCTCGTCAGCATCTGTTTGGGACGAGAATGCACCAGGAAGTAATGAAAAGTACCATTAAAAGCAGGAGAGGTTCTTATATTACAGAAGAAGAGATTATTTAAAAAACTATCTCAATGCCATCAATGATTTAGGAACCTGAGAGAGGACTTGGTAAAATAAGACGTTCTTATAACTTCACCCTGTGACGGGCCAAGCTGCGACTCTCAGAGATGGTGATGTAGGTACAGAGCATGTGAGAGTGCGGTCCAGGAAATGTCTCTTCTAAAACTAGATGAAGGCACAAGGGGATCAATGTCAAGGCATTGAGATTCGACATCTTCAGCCTTCAGTGGAGACTCCAGAACACCTGGGTGGGTATCATGACAGACAACAGAGAACAAATCCACGTTGAGACTTGGGAGGAAGGAGTGCTGGGCACAGAAGAGATGAAGAGTATCTGAGATGATGAGAAATCCATCTTCCTCCAAGCTGTGAGTACATCATAGTAAATGTGTCACACCTGTCCAAACCTCCCTCCACAGACGCTCAATTCTACATTTGAAAAATACAGAAACGTTGTCAAAGGTCAGTCGCAGACTGACAAAGAACAGCCAACAGCAATTCAGCTGGAGCCAGTCATGATGAAACAACAATAATGTCAGTTTGATCTGAAGAGCTTCAGCACCTCTGGTTGTGCTTTTCCCACTAAGAAAGCTTCCACATCCTCTCACAGTGAACATCACCTCAGCAGGCTCTGGACCATATCAGATTTTGAAATAAGTATTCAAACAACAGGACACACAAAAACTATTCAAATACCAGACTGACACACTTACAGCACTGAACAAATCCTGATGAGTCCATGTTTAAAAATCACGAGACTAACTTCAGAATAGATTTAACGGAGCTTTGCTCACATGAAGGCAAAGTGAGCAAATCCAAATCTTCTGATCCATCCAGAAAAAACTCAAGTGCAGTGCTGTCGTTGCATTAATGTTTGGGAAGTAACCATCCTCTCCTCAGACACAAGAGACCCTTTAAGACCAGCCTCGCAAAAGCAGTCACACTGAATGAGAAAGGAGTGGACAAGAGCTTTAAAAGGATGGCTGGAGGTCCACAGTGTTGAATTTGGTGGGTGGGTTGCACTTCCACTCCTCTAGTCAGAGCTGTATTTCAAACACACACACACGCACACGCACACACACACACACGCGCACACACACACACACACACACACACACACACACACACACGCACGCACACACATGCGCGCACACACACACACTTTGAATATTTGGCCATGTTTAATGTAGCAGATTCCCAAATAATAAATATGACATAACCCCAAAATGAATTATTAATATTTACTTTAGTATATCGACGTACCAACTACAGAAATGAAAAATACTTTATCACCTGGAAGAACTGAGTCACAGCCACAGCTTTACTTCTGTGTGGAGAACAAAGCGTCTTCATCAGAAGGTGGCAGCAGAGATCTCTAATCTGAATCTCCTCTTTTACAGTTTTTTCTGAATGCTTAAACCCTAACTGTGATTCCTGCAGCACAATTTCTAAAACTATTCAGACTTATAGCAAAACCACTCACTGAGTTTGCAAAACTAAAAGCACAAAAACTGCTTTGCACTCAGTTTGCAATTTTGTAACACACACTTTGCAAAACTGTAGGCACAATTCACTGCACAACACTCAATTACCAAATTTCCAACACATGATGGTCTCTCTTTGAAGTTTAAACCTGATGTTGAAAGAACAGTTTACACTGAACTGTCACAGTTAGTCTGAGGAATAAAATCTGCATACCTACTGACTACTTGTGGGATAAAGCAACAGAAATGAAGACTGGAAATAAAACGAGACGTTTCAGTCACACAGCAGAGTACTCAGCTGTTAGTTAATGTGATGACAGTGAGCTGTGTTTGTTTAATAGGAGTTGGTAGCAGATGTAGAGGTGGTTCTTTAACTGATACGGTGGCTTTGAAAACGTTCTCATATCCCAGCACACAGAGTAAATCATGTATTATTATGTGAAGTGGCGATAAAACCGAATTAAAAATTGAAAAGAATCATTCTGTGCTGTAGTTGTGTTTATCTCCTGCATCTCGGTCACTTCTAATGACACATAAATCAATGTTCAGAAGTCCTTGCTGTGTGTGAGACACTGACAGATGAAGCTCTTCTTCTCTTCGTGTCTTTGATCAACTACTTTTGTTTTGATTGTCATGATCACCGTCGCTCTCACTGTGTGCGAGGAAATCTGGATCCTGTTCTTATATGAATGATGCTAATCTCCATCTGTCGTTATCATAATCTGTGATCATCCCAGCACTGAAACAAGCTAACAGTTCACCTGTAACTCCGTTTGTAATCCACATGTCTGAACTACAGATGAACGTGATCGGCTCAGACGCTACTTGTCTGCATTTTTATTCTCTCCTTTGTTCTGCAGCTTAAGGACTGAAGCAGTGTGTGCATTACACCAGAGATTTGGATTTTCTTCTGCTTTTAATAAGCCTGAACTAACAGAATGCTTTCTACTCTATTTTGCTTGTAACTGTAGGTTTTTATATGAAATAAAACCATTTAAGCACAAACATCATAAATGATCTAAACATCAGATATTATCTGAGGAGTACCAGCCAGACAGAGTCAGGCTCACCTTAATACACAACTTGGGAGAGAATTTTAAAACGTTGACACACTGATCATCAGACCTTCACGAGACAGGGAGTAATATATCAAGCTTGAGTATGAGCACGCAAATATCTGTGGAGATTCTTTTCTGAGGGCGGGTTACACCGAAGGACGGCTTTGTCACTCCCTCCTTGACAAAGCAGTCAGAGATGTGCGTATAGTGTTTATCACTGCTAATCAAGCCAGTAAAGTAAGATGTTCTTGCAGCGTTTAGTCAGTTGAACAAGGTTAATAAGGTCTTTTTCCACATCTGTTCAGCTTTCCTACAGAATATAATCCTGCATCCAAGAGGAAGGATTGACGGTTTGAAATAAGCTGTATTTTAAAGGGCTACACAATGGAGAGCTAATCGACATGTATTATTAAAACAATTGAGGTTATCACAGATTTTTGAAAACGTGGATGTTTAAATAAGGCAGAGAGATTAGAATATAAGTGCAGAATTCAGATATAGCTTCTGAACTTTAGAATGAATTATGTAGTAGTCATTTTGTGGAAGTTGAGTATTTCTTATTCAGCTTGTTTATACTCTGCCTGAGCACTCACACCACTTTATACAACATGCCTCATTAATGGCACAAGCTCCTGAGGATGTTTTACCAGTCGGTGGTTGCTGGAGTACTTTTCTATGCTGTGGTGTGCTGGGGGAGCAGCACAGCAAAGAAGGACTCATCCAGGCTGGAGAAACTGATCAGGAAGGCTAGCTCTGTGGTCGGCATGAAGCTGGACACTCTGGTGACAGTGGCAGAGAAAAGGACACTAAAGAAACTGATGGACATTATGAACAATGCTGGGCATCCTCTGCACACGGCCATAAACAACCAGAAGAGTCTGTTCAGTGACAGGTTGCTTCTCCCCAAGACAAGAACTAACAGACTTAAAAACTCCTTTGTCCCACACGCCATCAGACTGTTTAACTCCTCTCTGGAGGGGAGAGGGAGGGGAAACAGGAGGACAAAGGAGGGAACAACTAAGCTGTAGTGCCTCTTCACCTCACTGTGTAATACTTTTCCTAATAGTCAACGGTGCAATAGACCTCAATACTCGAAATGTGCAATTCACTTGTATTTTTATTTTTATTCCTATTTATTCTATTTATCCCCTTTGTATATTTTATTTATATTGTCTCTGTATTTATATATATGTGTGTGTGTGTGTGTGTATTATATATATATATATAATATTCTGTAACTCTGTAACTTCTGTCGGTGCTGTGCTTTTTTGGAAACTGAATTTCCCAGAGGACCCACCTGAGGGATTAATAAAGTTCTATCTTATCTCTTAAGCTTTAAGTGCTTTCTATCCCACACTCACACTGCAGTGGGCTGTGGAGAACAACCTGGGGTCAGCATCGTGCCCGAGGATATTTGGCATGCAGACTGATAGATGTGCTCCCTTCTGAACCACAGCCACACTATGAGATCACATCCTTCTAATTACAAGGATTATGTTTCTTCCCTCAGGAGTTGGGATGATGGGCAGTGAGTACGACTGAACATAGAGATGGGAGGAGCTGAGGAAAGCATGAAAAGCCAAATTCTGTTGAGACAGAATGATTGGCTATTTATTATTTCACTCAATGGCACGTAAATCAATTCATAATCCTGGTAATGTGTTTTTCTTTCAGAATCTCTGGTTGCTATGCTCTCTCACAATTAAAATGAATCCACAGTTCATTTCTTTTCAAACGTTCAAACTCAGAGTCTTTTTATCTTTCATGTTGTTTTTACGTTGTTCTAGTGCAACACTCAGGCTGTAGTTTCCAGTTCCTGTGTATTATCTGCACACATGGTTTCTGACAACAAAGCTGACTTTGACTTGGAACATGTCGTGTCAGCAAAAGCTCTGGATAATGTTTCAGCGAGTCCTGTTCTCCAGACAAGAGATGCTATTTGGCAATAATAGCAATAATTTTCCACATGGAAAATCTTTCTATACAACTTTGTTTGCAGTGTGAGCTTCACTTCTATGTGTAGAACACAAACACTCATGTTCTCTTGTCCTCTTATACTCTGTTCAGGTCTGTTGAAAATAATGTCCCAGTGGAAAAGCTTGTTAGTTTAGGCCTTTATAGATTCTGATGATCTCTGAGCAGCAGCAGAAGGAAATAAACCTCCAACAGAACGAACTCTGGGAAATTCAGTCATCTTTTCACAGGTGGGGATGAGGTGAGAGAAACAAAGAGCTTTTAGAAATAACAGTCAACAAACACATTATTGGGATGAAGTCCTTTCAGCCTCTGTGCGACACACAGACAACCTCCCACAGACACACACAGACAACCTCCCACAGACACAGACACACACAGACAACCTCCCACAGACACACACAGACAACCTCCCACAGGCACAGACACACACAGACAGACTGTAGACAGATGAAACGAACATATATTGATGAACTCAGGATGACCTACTAGCCTTGTGTACATGTGAGAGCTTCAGATATATAGACTTACTGAAGGCTGTTGTTGAGTGTTAGTAAAAGGCGTACATGTGACAGGCGTGTACTCTCTGACGTGAAATGTTTCTGAGGCCAAGGTAAGGCCAAGCTGGGCAGCCAAGACCAAGAAATGGACCAAACACACCAGAATTGTTATATGTAGCAATGAGCAGCACTTTGCATGTTGAAGGACACGTGTATCAGCAGGGGTGGCTTACCCAAGAACACGAGCCACTCTTCTGTGGTCCTCGTGTGGTTCTGGGCACACCGCTCCTCCTGGCTGCCTGACCCACGTCTTCTCCTTTCACCCTGAATCATGTTCGCTGAAGCCAGAACTTTTCTATGTCTCACAAAAAAACAAATCATCTGTTCACCAGCCTTTATGTTTATCAGTAGGCTGGCTTTATTGTGCTCATTAATGCTGCAATAAGGACATAGTTAAAGCCTTGTATTCTTACTTGTATTGTTCCAACAGTTGTGCTGGGTCAGGGGTGGCAAACTCAATCGCACAGGGGGCCAAAGGTCAAGGCACACTTTAGGTCTCGGGCCACACAAGATAAACATTTATTGAACACTAAAACAATGTTTTTAAACATATATATGAATTAAAAAAAGACAGGAATATTATTAAATAAACTTCAAAAAATAAACTTTAAATATTTTGCTCTCCATAAAAATATATCCTGTCAAAATTACACAAGTTAGAAATATGAACATGCTGCCAGAAACCCAGAAAAATAAATGAGAGCAAATACAAGGTTGGAGCCGCATGTAGACGAGCTGGGCGCTGCTGCAGGAGTGCAGCTAATAAACTGTGTGGGCCAGTCAGTGTCTTTCCCTGAGTGCATCATTACACTGCAGCTGCAGCTGCATCTGCACAGGTGCAGCTCAGCAAAGTGCGCTGATTTGGTTCAACATTACTGCAACAGGGAAAGTGAGGCAGGCTGCACTAGTGCATTAGTGACAGCTTCACTGCGTCACACCATGATGGGATAGATGGTCGCAGAGGGTCAGAAAAGTTGGATTTGATGCGCTTTCGCCTGCAGTGTGAACGTAGCCTAAGACTACTAAATGAAAACACGTGGCTCAGTAGCACAAAAGACCACTAAAGCTAGGAAACACTTATTTCAAAAGCTTGTGCTTTACTAACTATAAGAAGCTAACATTTTAATAGCTCACCTGAGAGCCTGCATCATGCACAGTGGCTGTGTCTTCAACACTGTAGCCCACACCATTTACTGCATGTCACTGACTGGTAATCTGAAAGTGTGTGTGTTGTCCAACTGAACCATATCCTTTTGGTTTTTTATTTGGCAATATTGAGTTTGAAAATCATCAAGATGACATTTGCCATAATCTGGAGGTACTTAATGAACCGCAGACGCACAAAGATGCTTCTGTCGCCGTTTCACAGAGGTTTTTGGTTTCCAAGCAGTTTTCAGCCGAGTCCTCTGGGCTGCTGTTAAAGCTCCATGCTTGAGTTAGGACTTGGGTTTTGTGTTCTTCTATAAAAAGGTTTGAGAGACCATTTTATTTCCTTTTCTTTTCTTTCTTTGCACACTTGAAATGTATATAGTTGGTGTACTAATAGATCATCTAATGACTTTTATTTTACATGGAAGTCATTCTAAACTGTCCTTTTCTGTCTCATTTTCCAATTGGCTGTTCACCAAATCACTGTTCAGGTTGCTCCCCAATTTCAGGGGTGCCCCCAGTCATTACTGGGAAGAACAAAGGAACACACTGTTGGCATGTTTTATTTCATCTAGTGTGGATAATGATGAGTAAAAGACAGCTACCTTCACCATGCAAAACAACAGTGTGACACAAAGATGAGGTTATGTATCTCTGTGTTGACCATCAGTCAATATGACAAATTAAACAGCAGTGACATTTTATCTGGGTGGAGGTAAAAACCATTGTTATAAAGCGAAATGCCAGCAAGCATGGAGCTAAAATAAATAACAGTGTATTTTAGTCTGTTTGTTCTTGGTTTTGAGTGAAGGTACAGAAACAGTATATAAGTGCTGGTGTTCGGTTCAGCACCTGCACACTTGAAGGCTGAAGTTACAAGCTGACACTGATAACAGGGAAGATAAGGTATTATATCAAATGCTTGCTGGGAAGTGTCAGATTATTGTCTATCTTTTCTTTTATAAACGACCTACTTTGAATTTTCTGATTTGTACAGAGATGCTAAACATCACCATGAAGCTGCTGACTGTGTCTACACTTCTCTGCGCAATGGTGGCTCTGGGCACTGCTGCTGGTGAGTATTCCAGTATACTGAGCATCATCTATACATCTTATGCATGAATATATTAAACTGAAAATTATAATGAAAATCAACATTTGCTGTTGTCTAGCACTTCCAGATGAAGTGGCCAGTAATGGGACAGAGGCATCAATTTCAGCAGGTCAGTGGACTTTTCAGGTTTGAAACCAAAACTAATCACATTTTTATCATCAGTACATCAGCTTTCCTACGTCAGCTTTCATAAATTTGTTTTCATGTGTGATGGACTTAAAAAAGTTCATCTTTAACACTCAGATAAAAACACATTTTTCATGAATTTTTATTTTAAAAACTTTTTCCGACACAGTAAAGTAGCTCAATATTCTTTGATTGTCTTCAGGAGAACATCATGTTGAGAAGAGAGCAGCATCTTGTCCAAGCGGCTGGACTCAGTATGGGAATCGATGCTTTCTCTACGATAACCGTCAAATGACTTGGGCTCAGGCGCAGGTAAAAGCAGTGATGTGAATTTATCATTTATCCTTTGTGCAATCTTAACTCTTTCTGTTTACGTTGTCATTTCTATAAACTCAGTCTGTTGATTTCCATTGTAGCGAATCTGCCAGTCCTTGAATGCAAACCTGGCATCTGTAAACAGCAACGACGAGTACCAGTTCATTCGAGCCGTCATATCTAGTGCCTCTCGTGAAAGTGGACTAACATGGGTTGGTGGCTCAGATGGTCAACAGGTATATCACTTATCATTATTCAGAGGACCCTCCCCCATTAGCAAGCACGTGGTGACAGTGGGGAAGAAAAACAATTTTTAACAGGAAGAAACCTGAGGCAGAACCAGGCTCAGGGATTAGTTCCCACCTGCAGTAGATATGGAGGTCTTTAAGATGGGATCTGATTATTCAAGACTTTAAAATTCCTTCTTCATATTATTGTATCTACATGCACATTTAGAACTTGGAACTGTAGCTTATTTGTGAACATATTCTTGCCTACGTTTTTCTGTTTTCTAGGAGAATTACTGGTTTTGGATTGATGGAACCTATTTCACATTTACGCAGTGGTGTCACGGAGAACCTAACAACGTTGGGGGAAACGAGCATTGCTTAATGGTGAATTCTTCAGGTAAACCTAAAAGTACAATGTAAGAGCACTATAAATGTTAAAGAAAAAAGGAAACAATACCCAGAATCCCCCAAATAATCTTTATGCATTTAATGTGACAAACAGTGATGAGTGAAAAAATGTCAGCAGTACATTTTTCCATCATATTAATTATTTACATAGTGTTTTGATGCAATACTAAACACATGTATGTGTCAGGTGCTGTTGTTATACAGAACAACATATTTAGATCAGTGATCATTTCTCCATGTGATTGTGATTTCAGTTCATGCTGATTTTGTGTACTTACAGGAAGCAAGTGTTGGAATGATGGGAGATGTGACAGCCAATACCCATTTATTTGTGTCAGGGCCATCTGCTGATTCCTGGGCTCTCGTGAAGGCGTGGCCTACCTGACGACAGAGCAAATCCTCTAATATATCACAATAAGAATCTGGTTCTGATTTGATTTACTTCTTTTCTTTTACTGTAATGCTGCATAAGGAATGAAGCGACAAGTGACATAAACTGGAGTTGCTCTTTTAACAGGAGCAGACTGCATGTGCACTTGAAAGAATGCGTTTAGCAAAACGTTGTTTCCCAGAATGAATTGTTGTTTCTCATCTTCTTCATCATTAAAATCTTAAGCATTGAATCAAAATGGTCTGTGCATTTAAATGCTTCATGCTTATTAGTGTGCTCTTAAATATCACATACATCCTCACTGTAAAATCTAACTAGTTCTCTGAGCTTAAAAAACGTATGCAAACGCATTGACTAGAAAACAAAGAGACACTAACAACGCCTGATGACTAAATTAGGACGACTTAATCATTGTGAGTACAAAGTACTACAGATGACTTCATTTTTCCTGAGTGAGCAATACTAATGGTTTATCCACTGAAAAAGATTTGAAATCTAACAAAATAAAAATATATATAAATTTTGTGTTAGCTTACTATTTTAAATTTTGCTAATGTTTTATCATCCTTGAACTTGAGATTTATAGTAGAACACTTAAACACTATAAGTATGGCTAAAAAATAACTATCAGCATTTCTTCTAATGCAGTTAAACTCAGTCCAACGGTGATTTTCAAATGCAAGAAAGTATATCAGTAAACATCTTGGACACTGTTCTGCTAAATATCAAACAAGCATATTCCTACTATTGTGTCTTGTGCTGTTTAATAATACTTAAACAATTATTAAATTGGTATTTGTATATTTTTTTGTTACACAATTTAAAACTTTTAAAAACGTATAATAAAGTATTTCTCAACCTCATGCACTAGCTCACGCTGCCTATGCACTGCAGAATGCTAAAAAAAAACTTGTATGAACAGCACACAAGAGTGAAAACAGATATAAGATGCCTAGAAAAATCATATAAATGAAACATGTATGTTTTGGATACTTATGTGAAAGTAATGAGAAAGTGGCCACTTTCATGAGTAAATCACGTAAGCCTGATATGATTCACTATATGAAGCAGGCCACATCTTATGCAGGTCTTTTATAAGTTTTTCCTATTTCTTTTCCATATGGGCAGAAACACAGTCAGCCCAATATTTATGTACTAAAACCAACTATGGTCAGCTTAAGTTATAATTATTTAATTTTTCCACAGAGCCATATCCACCCCTGCTTGTGTCACTCAAGAATGCGAGTTTGATTGATGACCCTAGCCTTGACCTTTTGACCTTACCGGAAGTACTCCGGAAGTGACTAATCGATTCCAGGGCTGTGTCCCAATTCAGGGTCGCATGCTTGAAGTACGCGCACTACGCGCACTACGCGTACTACGTACGGTGCGTACTATAAGTACAAGAAGTGCGGAAGTGAGAGGCGTGCTGTTCAGGTTGCCTAGCAACCATGATACTAACCGCGAGAAACGTTAACCTCTTCGACATGTCAATGGCTGTGAACAAAGAGAAACTTGTAAATAACTCATGAAAGAATAAAGTTACGTTGAAACCAAGCACACCATTGTTGTTCTTGTGACATTACCAATAAGTTTGATGTGTCACATGACCCTCTTCCTATTGAAAAAACAAAAAGTTGTATCCAAGATGGCCGACTTCTAAATGGCTACCATGGTCACCACCCATCTTGAGGAGTTTGCCCCCTCACATATACTAATGTGCCATAAACAGGATGTTTATGGCACAACTTCACCAGATGTAGCTCAAGCGCGCCCCCGGACAGTGCCAGCAGATTGAAACTGAAAAACAAATTGTAAGCGATACAAAAAATGTAGTTTCAATTAATTGTTTTTTCACTATCATTTTTTTTTAAACTTTCAATACAAGAATACATTTATTTCAGTTACAATATTGTTTTTCAGTTACAATATTTTTTTCTCAGTTTCATTTTAAGGTGGCATCGTTCTAACCCCATACGGATTCTGACTGAGAGACACCATACCACTGTGTTCGGCCACCATGTGCTGAGATCAGTGAGCACATACTACACATACAGTTAGTTTTAGTTTGTTTTCCACTTTATTGTTGAGTAACTGAATTTCTCTAAATTGTTTTGATTTATAATTGTCGCATTTGCAATAACTTTCCTTTGTTGGATTGTAAGTTTTAATGTTTTCATATATTTTTTGGAAAAGTGTTTTAACAATACGTTGCATTAATGCATAGTTTGTATGAGAGAGATGTTTTATTTTTTGTCATTTAGGTCAAATATGACGTCATCAAACTTCTAAGTTGTGAATTACAGCTAGAACAGCATAATTAATATTTGAGTTGCTGACCCTGTCTGTTGACAGGTCTGGTTTATTGTACACTGGATTGCTCCTGAGGTGCGAGCCTTCCCACCTGGACTTTGAAAGACTTTGAAAGACTCGCTTCTTTCTTGATGATCTGCTGCACTTTGCGTTGTGGTAGGACTGTATCACTCACACTTTCACACACAGCTGGTTATAACACCACTGACTGACATTCTCTCACCCCTATTTTCTTTCACACCCTGGGAGTTTTTGGACTTTACCCCTTGGACATGTTTTATTTGGGACTTTAAATGATAAGCTGTTGTGTAGAACATTCTCCACATGTGAAAGGTGTGTGAGATTTTCATCTGAATGAACACTGAATTTGTGTAATCTGCTTTCTATAACAGTTAAGGAGTCAGGTTACTAGGGTGTCCCAACATTGAGATCAAAAGTTACTATTTTTATGTGTTTTACTTTGCTTTCATTTGTTGTTCTTTTCTACAATTGTAAATCGCCTTTAACCTGTGGTTGTCAAACTCGTGCTTTATTTCACTAAAGCCGGTTTGTTCTTTTGAGTTACATTCTTGTCTCTGTGTCTCATTAAAACACATCCCTGTGCTTCTATAGTCGAACCTATTGGCCCATTAATATATTCTTTAATTAATAATAATTAATATTGTTTTTTCCTGTTACTGTGTTACACAACCATGTCCAGGTACAGTACACAATGTTCCTGCTTAAACGGTGCTGAACCGGTGCTTAAAGAATGGAGAACACAAAATTGGTCCAAAAACCTCTCATGTTCAGCTGTTTTTTTGTAAAAAGATAACAATGTTAGCCTTTTCTGCAGCTATGGGGCATATATGGTATCACTCTTGGCTGGAAGCAGTGCTTAAACAATGGAAAAAACACCAACTTTGTCCAAAAACCTCTCATGTTCAGCTGTTTTCCACTTCTTTCCACACTTCTTTGGTCATTTTAGCCTTTTTGGCCAGGGTGAAGGGAGTATCTGCCATCAAACAAGAAGACAGCCGCATGTAGCTATGATGGTGTTTGCTAGTTCACCTTACATGCATTAATGTAATAACGTGGTTAGCCTACTCAACGTAAATTACACACGAACAACATTAAGCTACTCACGCAGAGAAGAACGGCTGCTGCTGCATCATCATCCTCATCATTTCTGCTACACTGGCAGGGCTAGGGGCCAGGACTCTCCTCTTCGGGTTTTTGGGGGATGTTGCTCCGGGTCCGATAACTGGCAACCCACCCGACGTGCACGGTGTGAGGTCTCGCAGCAAGCTATCAAATACGGCGCATTTCTCGGCTTTTAAAAAAACGCTATGCGTCGCCAGGTGTTTCATCGGATTCGAGGTGTTACCTCCTTTGACAGTATCACAGTATCAGCTTAAAGCACTTGTTGCTGCTGAGTTTGCATCTTTTGCTGTGAAGTACAGCCAGACTTTGACCACTTCGCCTTTTTAATCTGTAGCTCTGCTCTAAAAGAATGTACGTACCTGGGCCCGCCTACTATCCTTGGAAAGGTAAAATGATTGGCTAGAATCCAAAGTGTATCACATCTCAGGAAAAAAAAGCACCGAAATGTGCGCTGCTTTTCGGTCTGGTTACTACCGTTTACGGCACCGGATACCGTTACCCATCCCTACATATAACAGACAATCAACACAGGACGACATAAGGTGCAATGTGCAAAGACAGAATAAAATGATATTGTGTGTGTGTGTGTGTGTGTGTGTGTGTGTGTGTGTGTGTGTGTGTGTGTGTGTGTGTGTGTGTGTGTGTGTGTGTGTGTGTGTGAGAGAGATCACAGCAGCAGGTTCATGGCCTCACAGGCAGCTCACGGACAGGATGGAAGCAGTTTGTGCATGAAAAGCAGAAGTCCCAGTTTGTCACTTCAGGTTTGACTGAGCTGTTTCCAGAAGAGCTAAAATAGACGTCCAGCTGCTGAGATCAGTTCCACTCTGTTGGGTTTCTTTGTGACTGTTTCCTGCCGGTATCATTACAGGTCATTTTAGAGTTTTTGGAGTGAAGCAGCTGCAGCGTCCTGATGGTTCCTCCTTTTATCATTGCTGTTAAAGCAGAAATAACCAGATTATAAAGGAGTCTCACTCATGTTTCTGCACTCTCATCCAAAGACGGTTCGGTACTGGGACCATGTTTGTTTATTTATTACAGGTTAATGTTCAGTCTCATGTCTCTGAGGTGTATCTTCTTTGCTGATGACACAACTTTATTGTAGTCAGGAACATTTACAGCAGCTTCTGGATCCCATGGAACGTGAACTGGTGACTGTTAGTAAACTGCTTTGATTGTAACACATGCTATTCACCTCTCTCTTCACTTAGGAAAAAATGTTTAATATTAGGAAATCACTCATTAAATATTCACAAAAAAATATAATAAATGAAGTTTCACAGCAATATTTATGAAGCGGTGCCAGGAGACCCGAGACAAACATCAGCTGAATCATTTTACTTTGAAAAACTTGAAAAAACATGATAAAGTTGCTGTAGTTTTAGGACACTGACATAGTCGTGTCGTCAGACACGCAGAGACTGGACTGACACACACACACACACACACACACACACACACACACACACACACACACACACACCAAGTTACTTTTCAAAATACTTAGCATTTTGCACATTTCCATTGCACTGTGTTGTCTTGTTTATTTGCAATTTTTTGCACATTGCACTTTACGTAGTCGTGTGTTTGTCTGTTATATGTCATGTGTAGCACCAGGGTCTCAGAGGAAAGCTGTCTCATTTTACTCTGTACTGTACCACTGCACATGGTTGAAATCACAATAAAGCCACTTGACTTGTATATCTGTACATTGTCCGTACTACATCTGTATATTTGCTTTTTGTATAGCAATATAAACATCTGTACACTTAGCTTATTTGTACATACTCTGTTCATAACTGTCCCCACCTTTCACACTATCCTTATCTGCATATAATCTGCTCTTATTGCACTTACTGTTCTTGCACATCTGATTAGATGCAAACTATATTTCAGTCTCTGTTTATACATTTGTAATGACAATAAAGTTGAATCCTAATCCTAAAGTCAACAAATTCATCATTTATTCAATTAAATGCAATGGAATTTAAGGATTTATTAGATGATAATATTAAAAGACATAGAAGACAGTTACCAGGTAACATCCAGAAGCTGTTTGAAACGAGGGATAAAGGAGGGCTCGAGTGACCCGACAGAGATAAGCAGAGGAGAATGGATGGATTTAGTGTTTGAAGCGGAGGTTTTGTTGGTTTGGTCTCTTTCTAACGTGTTTATTGGGAAGACAAACAGATGCCTGACTGACATGTGCACTGTGAGTGTATTAATAAAAACTCACAGAAGGCTGAAGTCACCACACAGAGCAGACTGTGTGAAACAAATCAACAGTGTCCAAATAAAGTGAATGATTAAACTCTGAATGGAACATTTAAATGAAAAAAAAAAACTTTACAAAAGAGGAAGTGATGTCACAGACGTCACAGAGCAGTGTGATGTTGACTCATGTCATTGCATGCTGACCTTTGATGACTTTAGCTCCTGTGCCGTTTAAACCATTAACTATGAAATAATCACCAGAAAATAAAAAAAATTATTGAATGTTTATTGAACCTTCTGACGAAACATAAAAAACAGAACTTAAAAATGTAACATTCATTTGCATATGTGAGTTTTAATTTGTATCACATTTGCTGCATCCAGCAGGTTATTATGTAAAATGACATTGACGATGTAGAAGTGTGAAAAACTCACGCATCAAATATGAGACACTTGGAGTTAAAGTTATTATTTTGCTTTTCTTCAATCTGCTATTTGCTGACATGTTCAAATAATTTGTTGGTTAGTAAAGAAACAAGTTGATAAATAATGAAGTGAGATTAGGACACAGTTTGGTGCTTTCTGTCATCAAACAGGGCTGAGGAGGAAAACCAGCTCAGAGAGTTTGAAGGTTCTTCAATGACACAGTAGAAGAAGAGCTGTGAGGCCACAGTAAAGTTTCAGAACTGAACTAACTCTGTCGGAGCTTCCACAAACACTGATCAACACACTTATTAAACCTCCTGTCATCTAACCCTCGTTTTTGCTGAGTTCTCTTCCTGTTTTACCTTTTGGAATCTGAATTTGTTTTTTATAAATCCAAATTTGAGCCGACACACTGGACATCTCAAAAAAACTCAAAAACACAAAGTTCCTCTTCAGGGATGAAAGTAAAAAACTGTCATTTGGAATCTTAATGGAATACAATCTGGTTTAATTTTATCGTTTTATCCATGGAACTGAAAATTCATGGATCTGAGCATTGAAATATCATTTTTTTAAAGAGGTCGTGCACACTGCTGGATTGACTGTATTTAGTTAGCCGTGGCAGAAACCTGGGATTGGTAATAAATATGATAATCTCCTAAAACTACATGGCTTTTTTTCTCCTGCTGATTAAAATAAAACCTTAACAAAGCTGAAGAACTCAAAGTGCATCAACCGTTTCTTTCACCATCATTCTGTAAAACGCCGGCGAACGCTCCCAGTGTTTGATACCATATATCCCAGTGTGCCCTGAGAAATGATCAGGTGTGCCGTGGACGATTATCTGGTTCCACCTGATTAGTCCTCGAAGTAATCGAGTAACGGGTGGAACAATTACATTCTCTTCCACTAGAGGGCAGTACAACTACCAGCTCTATTTAAATGAGTTGCCAACTGGCAGTAAAACAATCGGACCTGGTCCTGGAGAAAACTCAGATGCAGATGAAGGTCCTAGCAGGAGTAGTGGTCAGAAGAAAGTAAAACAGGTACACTGGGGACAAACCGAGCCGATACCACTGTACCTGGTGTGCAGGGAAAAACTATCAATATACTTTCTGTGATATTTTTGTTGGTGGTGTGATTTTTCTAATGTGAACTATGTGCCGTGGCTCCCAAAGGTTGGGAATCAGTGGTAAATAAATGAAATGCAGTAAATAACTTGAGAGAGGTGCACAGAGATTTCAATGTTTGAAGATGCTAACAATGTCAAACAAAGCTTTCATCCAATAATTCAGTAATTCATCAGTAGTTTGAGGGTTATTGATCGATCAGTGAACAGATCAGGTTCTGATTGAGAAACTCAGAGTGAGGACTTCAGAGTTTTCAGCTTTAGAAACATTTAATTCTATCAGAGGATCCATCCGCTCAAACATAATGCTCAGTGGTGTCATCATGCTCATCAACATCCAATGGCATCTCCATGGAGACAGCATGTTTGTTACCTGTGGGCAGAGTGGAGAAATCAGGACAGTGCTGACGTGATCAAAGTGTTTCTGTGAGTATCTGCCTGAGTTTGTACCTGAGCTCCTGCTGCAGCAGATGGACAGGAGCAGGATGGTGCAGATGCAGGACGGGCAGAAGGCCAACAGGTGGCAGATGACTCTGATCCAAGACACAGAGGGCGAAGAAGGGGAGGAAGAGTTGGTGAGAGGAGGAAGAGTGGACAGAGAAGAACTGGCCTCAGAAACTGGAGGTGGAGGGACGGACTTTCTGAGAGTAGTTATAGGAGACCCTGCAGGAGACATGATGAAACAGGTTAATGAGTCAGCTCAGCAGGTCAGGTCTTTAAACACAGAGTTATGTCAGTGTTCTGACCTCGGACCCTCAGAAAGCTCTGAGGAGATGATCCAAATGTGTTAGAAGCGCACCAGTAGAGACCTTCATCAGAGTGCCTGACATTAGGGATAACGTGTTCTGCTTTAGACCCAAGGAGACGTCCATTCATGAAGAAAAAAGATGGAACTGTTTCACCACTCTTCTTCTTGCATTGCAGAGTAACATCACTTCCTGGTCTCACAGGAAGTGCAGGGATCTCCAGGATCACACCTTTTTCTGAATAGCAGATAATCAGAGACAGACTTCCACCATCAGATTGGAGACACACAGAGACAGAGACACAGCTGGAACATCTCACTGTACCTGAAACACTGATGGACACTTCATCGCTCTGCTGTCCAGATGAGCTTTCACACCAGAAGGTTCCACCGTAGGACGAGTTACGATCCAAAACACACAAACTTCCACTCATCTCAGCTGCTCCACAGTCCTCAGTGGGTCCTCCGCTGGTCATCTTCACTGTCCATCCATCAGCTGTCTGTCCATCATCAACACAACTCAGAGACACTGAAGATCCACTGAAGACCTGCTGAAGGTTTGGACTGACAGACAGAGACACTGGAGGACAGACAGACAGATAATCACCACCAAAGAGGAGAGGACCAGCGTCACGATGATCATCAAACTTCACACCGACCTGCATCAAAACCAGAATCCAAATGTGCAGCCAGCTCACATGGGCATGGTTGCCATGGTAATTTGAATTTGACAGGATGCAGACCAATTAACTCTTTACTTGGCATGACTGACTACAACTGATAGGTGGGGGATGGCAACTATGGAGATGCCAGGGGAAAAAGAAGAAACCCAAAGAGTAGGTTCATGGATGTCTTGAAGGAGGATGTGCAGAGGGTTGGTGTGACCGAGGAGGATGCTGGGATAGGATGAGATGGAGGCAGATGACCTCCTGTGGAACCAGCTAAAGCAGCAGCCAATAGAAGACGAAGAGGACGACACATGAAGAAGACTGCCACTTATTTCAAAGTTCTCATCCAGAAATTTGGCTTGCCCTCTAAGGAACATCCTTGAAACCTGGGAGACCTACAAAACGTTTACCCTGAATTTCAGGGAGAGGTGGACCACCATCATATCCCTTTATAAATAAGGATAACAAAGAATCCACTTAAGGAAAAACTTTTATTTCTATCTTCTTTGTCTATTTAGTTGGCAAAACTGAATTTCTGTTGAGGTGATGTTGTTTTCACATACTGCTGTTTAGTATTTGGTTTGTTCTGAATAAATATCCATGTAGCTTGCCATCACCAGTGTGTGAATGTAATGGGTGGATGACTGGATATGTAAAGCGCTTTGGGGTCCTTAGGGACTAGTAAAGCGCTATATAAATACAGGCCATTTACCATCCATTTATTTCACAGTGAACCAATGAGGATGCTTACACCAGCTGTCAGTGATCAAAAAACCAGGGCACATCATGGACAGGTTGGCAGTCCATAACAGAGACATCACTGTCAGTTAATCTAACAAGACTCAAACTCTTGACCTTCGTGGTGTTTGGTGATGATGCCAAACCTCCACGACCATGCCAACTGTCAGAATACCATTCTGCTTAGTGTGTGTATTAGTTAGAGTGTGTATTAGTTAGTGTGTGTATTAGTTAGTGCTGTATAAGGCAGGGTGCTGGAAAGGAGAGTCCGTCCACTAGTCGACCCATTGCTATGGATCATTAGATCCTCATAAAACCGTTACAAGACCTTGGTCCTCATAGCTGGCAATAAGTGGAACTCGTTCCCAGTGGGTGTTGGACTCTGCCAGGGCTGCCCTTTGTCACAGATTCTGTTGGTTTGGGAATCTGACCAGGATGCCTCCAGAGCATCTCCTGGGTGTTCCTGGCATGTCCACATCTCACCCAGGAACACTTTACTACTGTTTCCATTGTTTCTCCTGCCACTTGGTGTGATTTTCTGAAAACATGAAATTTCATTTCATCTATATGCTGATGATTGCCAGCTTGATCTACCTTTCAATCACTCTGATAGCTCATCGATTGGACTCCTGCTTGATTGTCTTAGCAAAGTTAAATCATGGATTTAAATGTTTTACATTTTTATGAACAAACAGTGGAAGCAATTTTATTCAGTCCCAATCGTTCTTCTGGTATCCCAAATGTTCACTTTGCTGCTCTGAGCCCTCGCTTGAAGAGCTCTGTTACTAATCTTGGGGTAAAAATCGACACTGCACTTAGTTTTGATGGCCACATAAATGGGGTGGTGAAATCTTCATTCTATCACGTCAGATCGAAGCTAAAGCCCTTTCTGTCCAGGCATGAACTTGGAAACTGTGATCCATGCTTTGTCACCTCTCGCTTCGAATACTCCAACTCCCTTTTAATGGGGGTTGGCCAAGCCACTCTGTCATGCCTGCAACTGGTGCAGCACGGTTTTTACCTCATTTAGTTCAAAATATAGTGAGAATTGTACCAACACACATACAGTATGGCTCAGTTAACCAGAGATGGAACTAAAGTGTGTCAATAAAAATAACCTCTGTGGCCATTAATGTTTCGACAGTTAGTATTAAAGACTATAAATCTGTAAATCATCAATTATAACTGTCAAAAATGTGTATGTGTCATCAGCATAAGAGTGGAAGAGCTTTGTTTAAGAACTTTTAAAGACCATTAAAAATCAGTGCAATCAGTACGTAGTTTTGAGGCACAGGCAGATTTTAAAGGACCACACATGCCTCTGACACATCGTCAGATATTCGTATTCTGAGTTTGAGTCAAAGCTAAATGTAAATAAAATAACTTAATTTTTTCTTTTGCAATTATTGTGCAAATGTATTCTAAATCAGCAAAGAATCAGTCTGCAGGAAATTGTTCTCTGACAGCCACACCTTGGAGAAAACTCATTTCCGTCGTTTGCATCCACAATCTTATTCTTTCGGTCAAAGTCAGAGTTTGTGAGAATGGGTGAGGGTAGGGATGCAGATTGACTGATAAATCAACGGCTCTCTCTTCACCATGACGGACCGGCATCTGTCAGCATCTGCATCACTGCAGTCGCACTAATTCATGCAGGAAAGTTTCTTTATTTTTGTGTCTGAGAATTTTATGTTTAATGTACAGTACGATTCAGTCACTATGTGTCTTTTGCAATGTGATATTTTTATTAAGTATCTTGAAAAGTATTTGATATATGAAGTTAAAAATCCTTATTTAAGGTCCGTGTTATGTGACAGGGAATGACTGACCGTGCCTGCGTAAACTTATTAACAAAATGTTTGCTAATTTTAATCATCTCTGTCTTAACACTGTTGATATTTATAAATTTGGACTTTTTCCTACAAACCATTTATTATACGTACGTCATAATACAAAAAGTAAAAGCCAGGATGTTTTATGCTTAACCCTTATTACCAAAAATATCAGATTATATTGTGAATAAGGGTGGATGTGTTGTTCTTTAATGCATCTGTGAACCATCCTGATACGTGGAAACAAGGGTGATGACAGACGGATATTTACTCTGGTAAATTATCCACAAAATCTACAACTTAGTGTAAGTCTGTGACTACAGGGTCAATGAGGGACCTCTTCAAAGGGCTTTCCTTAAGATTAAGACCGGCGAACAGTTTATTTTAAAGACTTTAAGCAGTAAAAATGTATTAATGGAAAAAGTACAGCTGGTGGAGAACATTGTGCATATTGTGCATTCACAACCAATGAAAAAGGCCATATTTAAAAAGATTTATAACTTATATGAAGAATTAGAATTTTACGGCACTTCCAAAAGAATGAATAACTCCGTAAAAATGAGTCATGTTGGAAACATGTAACTGCTCTGTATTACATGTAACTGCTCTGTATTACATGTAACTGCTCTGTATTACATGTAACTGCTCTGTATTACATGTAACTGAGTGGGATTACTGCTGTTAGACAAACATTTAGTATTGGCTCAGTTTATATGAAACGCACTCTGTTCTGTCACAGAGATCTGAATACTGGGAATGACTGCAGACTGTCTCCTGAAATCATAAATATAAACTTAGAAAAGACTCACCTGCAGAAACAGTCGGTGCAGACAGCAGCAGCACACACACACCTGCAACAGGAGGGCAGAGGTCACTGAGGGTCAGAGGTCAATGAAAGCTCAGTTCCGAAATGATGCTGTTTTAGGATTTTTATGTTCCTCGACTGAAGGAAAACCAGAACCAAGAACCTCATCCCGACTCTGAGCAGAACAGGTACTGAGCTCATGTACCTGCAGATACTCAGGTGATACATCAGTGGAAGCGTCCCTGATGCACTCATGCAGACGTGCTGTCTGAGTGCGTGTTGGATGAAGCTGTAAGGATGTTCACTCACCCCGGAGCAGACAGACGGACGCAGTCTTCATGTCTGAGTGACTGAGAGTCTGAAGCCTGAGCAGCAGAGACGCTTTCAGCTTCATCACTTCCCTGTTACACACTCAACACTTCCCTCTGCTCCACGCTTTCACTACTCGTCTGACTGAGCTCAGTCAGAACGCACCTGCACAAAATCAGGCATCAAGTGAAGAATCCCTCTGTTACACCAACATCACAAGTTCATTATTAAATTATCTTTTTTCCATGTAATCCTGCATCTTAATCATAACAAGTGACCTCCTCCTGGTGTGTGAGTACAGATCCTGTCTGCCAAATGGAGACATTATTCAACGTTATTGACACAGGACCAAATCACAACAACAGTTGCCTCAAGGTGCTTTATATTGTAAGGTAGCTCCTACAGTAATACATACAGAGAAAACCCAACAATCATATGACCCCCTATGAGCAGCACTTTGGTGACAGTGGGAACAAAAAGCTCCATTTTAACAGGAAGAAACCTCCAGCAGAACCAGGCTCGGGGAGGGGCGGCCACGACCGGTTGGGGTGAGATCACACTTTAAAGTGTCACTAGTCCATCATAAATCATGCTGACAGCGTCACAGATCTGAAGAGAAACCTACAAAACAGCAGCATGTGGCCTCACCTGTGCTTCATCATAGCCACAGTCAGAGACAGGATCACTGAATCAGCAGAAATGTCTGGAAACTCACCTTAATCCTGAACATTTCCACCTTTAACGCCACCATCGCCCTGAACTGGGCTGGAATATTAACGGGGATAAAATAAAAACCTACAATAACCTGGTTGCATTCAGGTGAAGACCCCTAAAGGTGTTTCTCAAACTCTGCAGAAGCACCTTCAGATTTTTGCCAATGTTGTTTGCAGGAACATTGCAGCTCTATGAGCGCCCTCGCCTCTGTCAGTGCGCCCCAGGGCAGCTGTGGCTACAATGTAGCTGCCATCGCCAGTGTGTGAATGTGTGTGTGACTGAATGTAGTGTGAAGCGCTTTGGGGTCCTATGGACTAGACAAGCGCTATACAAATGCAGGCCATTTACCATTTACCTCATCAGGTCACCCCACAGATTTCAGATGGATCATCTAAAACTGTTTCCTGCTTTTGTTTATGTGGATGTCTGCTCTGGGTCACTGTTGGACTGACAGGTTAGCTGAAGGTGTTCAGATATTCATTGTGGATTTAAATATATGCCCATTTGCTCTGCAGCGTCAGACTTTGGTCCTGCACAGTGCTGCGACTCTCAGTTTGTGTTTTTATCCTGCACGTCTCTACATGATGCTCCTGAAACTGTTTCTGTTTCTTTTCCTGCTTCATCTTTTTCCTTAAAAGGTGTCGGGATGGCGAGCCGTGACTGATGATGGGAAGTGATGAACTTTCAGTCTGTGTTGGTCGGGTCTGATTTAGAGGCGGGTGGATTGATCCAGATATAAATTGTAGTCGATCAATGCTTTGTTTCTGTGTTCAATATGTAGCCCACAGAATTGTGTTGCTTTTGATTGTGATGGGGGGAACATGAAGTATGTAAAATGTGAGTGTTTGTGTGCTGAGCCTCTTTTGTTTACAGCCTGTAACACATTTAGGCAGGAAGCTTACTGGTATGTTTGACTGTGTTACTCATTACTGTGGAAAGTCACAGTCACAGTGGGTTAGTGGTCATTAAATGTTTCACACCGATTTAAACCCAGTGGGGGTATTCCCCCCCCCAAAGAGGGACAAAAGGACCCCCTGATGGTCCTTTTGTCTTAACTTAATCATCATCTCGGCTCCTCTGACGACCTGTTTGCTGCTGTCTGCTGCTGAAAGGCAGTGGGGAGAGGGGACACTTGAGCAGTGCATTTATCGCAGCATATAATGTGTTTCCTGGATACACTGCTGCTTTTTCAGCATTCAAAGATTGATGGCACCGTGTCAGAGCTGGCTATGAATTTCAGACAGATCAGGCCTTAATGAAAAAGTTATCAATCGTTCTTTTCATCTTTTCTCATTACCCACAGCTACATCCACTCTCTCAGGCCTAGGCTGCTCACTAGGGCTGGGTATCATCACTGATTTCTATGATCCATTTGATTCTGGTTCTCAAAGTCCTGATTTGATTCAATTTAGCCTCAGACAGTCAGAAATATTATAATTCTGATCATTTATCAGCACTGATACATGTGAGACTTCATCAGCATTGTGAACATCACAGCAGATGCCTTTGAGTGAAAGTAACTGAGAATAAAACAGAAAAACATGAAGGAGATTTTCCTGGTCTGGCTTTTTATTGCAGATAACCTTAAAAATATTCTGCAATATTCTGCAATTTTGCATAATTTTAAGAAGTTTAAATTTCTTCAGTATTGAACAGCAGAAATGAGGCTTTCTTGTCCGAGGTCATTTAAGTGAAAAAAGAAAAAGACAGCGCTGTAAACAACGGTAGACTGGTGGGTAATAAGCAGAGATGGGCAGTAACGCGTTACTGTAATCTGATTACTTTTTTCAAGTAACGAGTAAAGTAAGGGATTACTATTGCAAAAACGGTAATTAGATTACCGTTACTTTCCCGTAGGAACGCTGCGTTACTGCGTTACTAAAACCGTGGTTTTTTGCGAGAATGTCTCATGACAGTGACGTAAGCGAGCGCGCCGTTCGTGACAACAGCTGTGTGCAGATCAACAGTGGATCACATATCGAGTGCAGAGAGAGTATGAGCGTGCAGCGTTTAAAGCGTGGAAGTACTGACCTTACTTTGAGTTTGATTCCATAAAAAGTGACAAAAACATTAGTGTCCGCTGTGCGTGGGAAGAAAACTTCTTTTTACAGCGAAAAAACCCCTAAACTTCCAACAAGCACCGAGTAGCTACGACGTAATGGGAAACTCACAGAGAAACTCGCGGATTCTTCCACTGACCGCGGCACACCTGCACCAGGGTAAACCTCCGCCTGCCCCACTCCTGCTTTACAGGTGAAAATAGAGCAACAGGACCGCTGAGTCTTTGACTTTATTTATTTTCTGCTGTGTTTTACTTGCATCTATTTGAAAGACTGAGTGTAAACACAAAAAATATTTTATTTTATGTGCTGGAATGTGCAGAAAATAGGTTTAAATGTTAAACTAATTTCTTCCAGTCAGAGAATGTTGCATATAATTAAATGTTTGCTTGATGCATAAAGTTAAAAGATTAAAACTAATAAAACAAGTTTTAAAAAGAGACTTTTCCATTTGATTACATTTTGTATGATGGATTATGTAGAAAAAGTAGAATTGGGCTGAAAGATCTATCGCTTTATCACCTATTCAGGTTGTAAATCGTGCTTTTAAAAAGTAACTAAGTAACTAAGTAATTAATTACTTTTGAAAATAGGTAATCAGTAAAGTAACAGGATTACTTTTTTGGGGAAGTGATCAGTAATTAGTTACTGATTACTTTTTTCAAGTAACTTGACCAACACTGGTAATAAGTGAATGAATAATGCAGAAAACAAAGTTTTGAGACTGGAAACATTTGACCTTAGAACTGAAGAAGCTTCTTGGATGAGAGGTGAAACGTCTTCAAGCGACTTAAAGAAGTCCAGACGCTTTTCTTTGCAAGCTCCTTAGACTACGATGACCTGGATGACTGAGAACCTTCACAGACACATGGTTTGTTTTGGTTCCTAGCGAGTGCTGATCAGGTATTACAGGCGGCAGCATGGTGTAATGGTTTTTTGTTTAACTCCAGCTGAGGGATATAAATTGCTGATCGTTTCACCTGTGCACATTGTTTTAATCAGTTTTAAACTTATGTTTTTCTCCTTATGGTCACTTCAGGCCTCCACACAGAAATAGATTCTGGTTTCGATGTCAGGACTAATTTAGTGGTGTATCATGACATCTGACCAACAGTTTAAGTCATTTAAGTTTAAATTAGTTTGACCACAGATTGTCATTTGATGCTTTTTAGGGCCCAGAACTGTTCTTTGACTTTTTTTCTAAAATTATTTTAGCACAAATTGTGATTAGAAAACGTTTCAGGTTAGTTTGTGTATTCATCCAAAGAACTGCTGTGTGAACTTTAATAGCTGTTTAAAAGTCAAACACAGCAACAGGCGGTGATGACATTACAAGTACAACATAAGTCCAAAGACACAGAAGTTACAAAGCTACACAAACAGAATTAGTGTAACAGTCAGAGAGCCGATCGCTTAATGTGGGCGTTTCATTAAAGACAAAACAGCAGATGATCTGAAGGACAAAGAGTTCCTGAGAAGGACACAAACAGCAGAGCTGATCTTATCACGACTCCCACGTACAGCTCAGTCCTACCAAGGTGGAAAATGCTTTCACGTTTTCTGTTTGACTGCACACGACAAGTTATTTTAAATCCTGCTTCAGCCTCAGCAGCTCTGAGAGGTGAGCGCAGAGACAAACAGACAGACACTTTGTGTTTGTACGCACAAACATGACCACAGCTGTGAGATCGCCAGACTGTCAACATTTACTGACACAGTGAGATGCTTCAGCTGAGGCTTTGTGGTCTGCTGAAATCGGCTCTCGCGAGGACGTGCATCCAGGCCAGAGGTGCCTCAGCATCCGCCACCTGAAAGAGCCACTTCCGTAAACAAAGCCAAACCTTATAAACAGTACCTTTGCACAATGACTGAAACTAACACCACTGAAGGAACAACGGGCTGTGAGGCCAGTTTATGATCATTAATATGCAAACTGTCTCGACCAATGATTAAAGACCAGCTAAGACTGAAGAAGTCACTTGGATGAGTGATGAAACGTTTCTCCCACTGTGTCCACATGAACAGAATCAACCTGTTTGGATACATACAGAAGGCAATTACATCTCCCAAAAACCTAAGTCTGGGTAAAATCTCCTTTTTAATGCTGCTGATATATTTGAGGCTTTGCTGCAGAATGACGTCAGAGTCTGTTTCAGTGAGTCACCATGAGCCAGTCAGGCATAAGTTTATGACCACTGACACCTAACACTGATTATCTCTACATCATGGGACCTGTTAGTGTCATGGTCGGACTTAAGTTGGAGGAGGACACTAATTGGACGCCTGATTGTAAACAGGAAACAGTTGGTGGAAAAGCCTTTTCTCCATCTGTGATTGTGTGGACTCATTATTTTTCCTTTACATTAATAAGATGACTTTAGCTTTAGCTTTGTTCGGTTTAGTCTTGACTTTAGTTCTTTCCAGTGTCTCTTGAGTTTATCTGTGTTTCTAGTACTTGGTGTGTTGTTTGATGTAAGGTCTCTCTCTGTGTCTGTGACACTTTTATTTAACTGTGTTCATCGTAGACTGAACTTTATGCTGCTGTAACACAAACATTTCCCCTGTGTTATCAATAAAGTATCTGTCTCTGATAAGCTTTCAAATTGAGGAGATCAAGTATAAGAATATGACCTAGCCACCTGTCAGGTACCTGCCACATGTTAATCAGCCATGATGGTTCTGTTTAAACAGGTGCTGACTGGGTAACGTGTCACACACTGAGCCAGCACACAGGAACAAGGAGGCTGTGATGGTGCTTTTCTGATTAAGTTCATCTGTCTCTTTATGATTCTGTGACGCAGACACGATCTCACTCAGGTCCCTGAGATCTGATCATGTGTTCATCACAGCTCCACCTGTCACTGCACAATCACCTCCATCACTGATGTCTGTGCTCACACTCTGCTGCCACCTAGTGTCTGTGTGTGGGTGTTACAGCCGGCTGTCCTCACAGCTGGCTGTAACACCCACCTGTTGTAACAACAAACCCACGGTGGGTGTGTTGGTGGGTGGATGTTATACCTTCAGCCTCATCATGGTGTTATTTCTGTACATCAGCTGATTCTGGTCATTTTTAAAAGAGTTCAACAAACTGTTTCCAGCTTTGCTGCATCTGAAACAGACTGAAGCAGGTCAGCCCTGTCTACTCTGACCTCACTTAGTCAGCTGACGTCTGCAGAATGAAGAAGCTGATGTTTAAATGAGGTTTTCCCTGAATATGTCCTGATAGCATTGATGTGACTCACCTCTCATCACCTCTCTGCTTAAAGCACCTGACCAAGGCCTGAAGTTCAAGCTGTTTTACATTTTTCACATTCATACTGATCATAAACAGGCGTGTTCATCACAGCAGAATAATCTCTGATTCTGGATTAGACATCAGGGATTATTTGTCTTTGGTCACTTTGTTTATCAGGTGTTGGGATTCAGAGATTCTTTTATTGCTACCATATAATTTGCCTTATGAAGAATGTATTAATAACATGTTTCACAGTATCATTTATCAGTAATATTTCCTGCAGGGTTTATATTGCATTGAATATGTCTGTCATCACATTGACCTTTCTATTTTTACAGGTTGAGTTCATTTTATACACAATGCATGAATGTGCTTGGTTAGAGTTGATGTTCCATTCTAGAAGGTTTTAAGCTTCACTGGTGAGAGTGTCCAGATGATCCATGCTGAGGGGAGATGAGAACATAGCAGGTTAATTGCATGCACGCTTACGATACACATATTAATCTAGTAGCAGGTCTGAGTGAAGGCCTAAGCGTCTTCTACTTCAGTTTGAGACTGGCTGCAAAGTACTCTACTTAGTGATTAATGACGAGGGTCCATTATTAGCTCTCAGAGATGCTAAGACCTGAAATTATTACCTTAAAAGGCAAGTAATGTAGAAAAGAGAAGTTATATGTCGGTTTATAGAAGTGTAGGTGATGAACCCTTGTCTGCACGGGTTGAACTTTTGCCCGTCTGTCACCCTGTATTTTTGAACTGTATTGACGTAGGTGTGATATTTTGTCCTATAAAACCAGAACCCAGTGTATTCTTGTCAGAGCAACACATTCCGTATGCTGACGGTTGGTTGTTCTCCTGTGATAATAAAACTCATCGTTTGATTGCACTTTTCCAGAGCCTCTGTCGTTTGTTGTCTGGTCTAAAGTTGATCGATCTCGCAGCACAGGCCTCTCGACATTAATATGGTCATTACTTACACCTTCATTCTTGCTGCACTGGTACAATCCAATGGAGGCTCTGCCCTTTATTCACCCGTTGCCATGGTGACCCGTAGGCAAGTTTCCCTGTGTGTCCCAGTATCAGACCCTCACTGTGAAACTCTTTATAATACGCCTCACAGCTGATCCCTTGTAATTAACAGGAGTATGTGCTATTTACCTGCAGACACTCACAGGTAGCACACCTGTAGAGTCAGTCAGGTGTTACAGGTAACACAGAAATACTGATATTGTCAGTAGTGTGTGTTTTTATGGTAACTGTGGAACAAAGTAAACGTCTCCGTGTTACATGTCAGTATGCTTGTCAGGGCTCTGAACAGGGGCTCCTCTCCTGCAACCTACTTCCTGTTTGATCAGGAAATATTCAGTATTATTATAATATATTAATATATTATATATCATATTCAATAATCTATAATATAATATCCAAATTAGAGTGAGTTATGTTTATTAATATTGTGTTAGTAACATATTAATGTTGGTCCACCATCAGCACTAATTAACTAAAACTGATTTGGCTGCAGTTTTTAATAAATCTGGTTTTCAGCCCTGAAAAAGGATAAAGATGGAAAATCATTTTAGAAAGTGACAATCAGGGCCCACCTCTGTGACCTGAAGCTGTAAGCATTCATGTTGGAGGTCACACTGTTGTTACAGTGTTAGTTATTTATGATATTATTGCAGTGTTAGTGATTTAATATCTGAAGTCTCTGTGCTTCAATGATGAGCATCAGCAACAAACATACAGGATCACTGGACTCATTTTTTCTGTTGGCTGTGAAGAATTTTGGAAAAACTTTATTGCTCTGCAAACATCTGACCCTGAAACACCAGCAGTGCACCAGCTGACCTCAGATCAGATCTGTACACAGATTATGTTTGAATTCATTTACTATTTATTACAGCAGCAAGTCTGCAGCCGAGAGAATAAAAGCCTTTAAACATGTAATGAATGATCTAATTATAACCCCTCAAACTATTCTAATCATAGATCGGTCTGTGGCCTCCGTGCTGTCCTTCAAACACATGAAACTTTATTAACACAGCAGCTGTTTCCTCTCGCACTCACTCTGCTGCTTTATCTGCCTCACATTCACTCTGCGCTCTGTAATACTGCTGCTATATGAGTTTAATTATATGCTGTATTGTGTTGATGCTCTCATTTTGTGTTGTAATTGAATTCTGTTCGTTTTATATTTATTTGTATTATTTTATTTACACTTTATTGTGTTGCTATTTCCAGCATATCAGGTTGCAGTTTTTAAATAAAGTTTTATAAATAAGAAAACTTTATAAATAGAGTTTGCTGTGACTTTTGGCTAACAGTACTATATTAGTATTAATGTAGGTGTGATTGGATGATGCTCACCAGCTGCGACGACCAGCCTCCTCTGACACCACACCTAAGCTGCTACTCCACCCCTCCCATTCTGCAGAGCCACAAACCACACCCCACCACGAACAGATGACCATAAAGTGTGACGTTGTTAAGGAGTGTTGCCATGGTCACCAGTGGACTGCTGCCCCCTTTTGGAACTTTGCTTTAAACTCCCCCCGTGTGTCTGATTTAAGGTATCCTCTGTGACACATTTGTACTGCTGGTGTCACAGTAGGGTCTTTCATGCACACTCAGCAGCTATGTTTATGTTTATTAGCACTTGTAGGAGCAGAGCTATAGATGCAGACTTCATGATTAGACGTCAGTCTGATCAGCAGAGACGCCCTCAGAGTCACGCTAACATCCCTGTTACCATATCCAACCCATCAAGAAGACTCTGTACAACGAGGTCTTAGTCGTCCCGTGAAGGCCACACATCTCGTCATGGTCTCATCAAGTCCACACCTCCTTTTAGTCTTCTTTCTATTTGTTGGTGTTTTGGGGGCTTTGTACTCACTGGTCACTGGTCTGTGATTGTTTCCACCAGGTCCTCAGCTGGTCTCATTAGCAGTGAGTTCATATTAATCAGTTTTCTTGGAGATTGTTCCTGATAAGCAGCATGTGCTCTGTCGTACAGTAGTTTGTTTCTTCAGGATTGAGCCTGTGTCGTCTGTTCTGGGACAAAATGTGCTCTTTGTTCATCATGAGCTGAATCCAAACATGACAGTTAAAACAGTTCATTGGTTGAATGACCTTTTACACGTGTGCACATGGTTTGGATGAGGTTTATTCATAGATTGCAAATTTCTGTTTTCTCAGTCTATTTGATTTAATTCTGTTTTATTTAAAAATCCCAAAATCATAACAACACTTGGCTAAAAATGCTAAAATTACAGGTGATAATATTTCACATCAAATATTACAATGGCAGGTCGAGCAGGGTTGTTCCAGCTCAGCTCACACAAAAATATCATCTTTTACCTGGAAAATGATGTCATGTACAGCTTATAGTATCATCACTTTCATGTCAATGAATAAAATGTGTTTCATTTCTTAAAAGAACAAAAGATTATCAGATGTGATGAACAGTTTGGGAAGTGTAAACTTATAAGTATTCGCTCTTCCTTCTTTTCTTTGGTTTGGTCACAGAGCTCTGTCAGTGTCCATCTTTGGGTTTCTTCTACTGGACTTCTCGGTGTTGTTGTTTGAGTAGGTCTGGTTTTGAGCTTGTTAGAGGTGTTTCTGGGCTGTGTCTACACACTGAATGTTATTTTGTTGTTTCTGGGCTGTGTCTACGCGCTGGAGTAAAGGTTTTTTTGTTGCTTCGCTGCAGTCTTGTGTCTACTCGTTGCTACTCTGCTACAGTCCACGTCCACAGTTTTCAACATATAATGTTCAAATGTTCTGTCATGGTACAGGTCAAAGGTCATAGCAAATATAAAAAAATAGAAACTTTGTATATTTATCTTCAAACTTCACAACAATACACCAGGGCTTTGTCAAACGCTAGCTTGGCTAAACATTTGACCTTGACCTTCAAGGTCAAAGTTGACCTTGTAAAATGTGTTAATAAACCATATTGAGTAGTCTATCATGAAGGCCATGGAGAGAACTGAATCACAGATTTCGGGGAATCACAGTCCTTATTTTCTACAGTTGACAGGCTAACAAACCCTCCTGTGCCAGTGGCAGCTGAACTTCATTCAACCATGGCCTGCAATGACTCCTGCTGTTTAGATGTCCTGCCAACAGGTTTTTTCAAAAAGGTCTCAAAGAGTTTAGAGTCAGACCTGTTACAGATCGTCAACTTTTCTTTATTATCAGGTGTGTTTCCAGAATCACTAAAAACTGCTGTAATTAAACCTATACTGAAAAAGGACAATCTTGACAAGACACAAATGAACAACTACAGGCCGATCTCAAATCTCCCGTTTTTAAGTAAGATCATTGAAAAAGCAGTTTCTCAACAGCTCAATTACTTCTTAAAACAGAATAACTGCTACGATGCCTTCCAGTCAGGTTTTAGACAGAACCACAGCACTGAAACCGCTCTGACCAAAGTGTGTCTGAATACAGACAGTGGAAAAATGTCAGTCCTAGTTTTACTGGATCTCAGTGCAGCATTTGATACAGTTGACCACAACATATTACTCAAACGACTGGAGAACTGGGCAGGTCTTTCAGGAACTGTACTAAACTGGTTCAAAACATACTTAGAAAACAGGAAATACTTTGTATCAATAGGTAACTTCACATCTGAGCAGACAAGTATCACATGTGGAGTTCCCCAAGGTTCCATCTTGGGACCCCTTCTGTTTAACATCTACATGCTCCCACTGGCACAGATTATAAACAACAACAAAATAAACTATCACAGCTATGCAGATGACACACAAATATATATCACAATGTCACCAGGAGACCGAGGCCCTGTACAGGCTCTTGGTAAATGCATTGAGGAAATCAATGACTGGTTGTGCCACAATTTTCTCCAGCTAAACAAAAACAAAACTGAGGTAATAGTCTTTGGCGCCAAAGAAAAACGATTACAGGTCACCAGAGAACTTCAATCTATACATCTAAAAACCACAAACCAGGCGAGAAATTTGGGTGTAGTGATGGATGCAGACCTAAACTTAGAAAAACACATTAAGACAATAACAAAATCAGCTTACTATCACCTCAAGAATATATCAAGGATAAAAGATCTGATGTCCTCAACAGGACCTGGAAAAACTAGTCCATGCATTCATCTTTAGTAGGCTTGATTACTGTAACAGCATCTTTACAGGTCTACCTAAAAAATCAGTCAGACAACTACAGCTCATTCAGAACTCTGCTGCTCGAGTCCTCACTAAGACCAAAAAAGTGGACCACATCAGTCCAGCTCTGAGGTCCTTACACTGGCTGCCTGTCCGTCAGAGGATAGACTTTAAAGTTCTGATGCTGGCCTATAAAGCTCTGAATGGTTTAGGACCAAAATACATCAATGACCTCCTGACCCAGTATGAACCATCCAGATCCCTCAGGTCATCTGGATCCGGTCTTTTATCAGTTCCCAGAGTCAGAACCAGACACGGAGAAGCTGCATTCAGCTTTTATGCTCCTTATATCTGGAACAAACTCCCAGAAAGCCTCAGATCAGCTGAAACACTCAGTTTATTTAAATCCAGGTTGAAGACTCACCTGTTCTCAGCTGCATTTGAATAAAGCACCAAATCCACACTTTAAGCTTAAATTTCAAAACTTACATTAACTACTGATCTTATCTATTTCTGATTTTATCTGTTTTGATTTTATATACTGTTTTGTTTGTTTGTTTGTTAATTAGTTTGTTTGTTTGTTTGCTTGTTTTAATCAATTTTAAATCATGCTTTTTATCTGTTTTTGTTTCTAATGTCTCTGTAAAGCACTTTGAATCACCTTGTTGTTGAATTGTGCTATACAAATAAATTTGCCTTGCCATGAGCTCCAGACTGAGTCACTGACTGCATGTGATTTTCATTAGCATTAAAAATAATCCTCATATTTTAAATGATCTTAGTTTGTCCCGTGACCTTTGACCCTCTGCCTGTGTAAACCGTGTGTTTCTGTGTAGTTGGAGCTGAACACACTGATGTGTAAATGTGTTTAGAAGCTTCAGAGCTGTGATGTTCAGTCGTGATGAACTCTGATGGATTTAGATGATCAGCATCTGCAGTTGGTGATTATCTGATATTCATCGTATTTTACAGCCATATCTGTAAATCCAAACAGTCTTTGAATCCACTTCATGAGGAGATGATGGTTTGTTTGTTTTGTTGATGTTGTCAGTGCTGACATCAGCTCAATCATAAAACTGTGGACTCCTTCATGATCATCTGGTCGACCCATGATCCTCACGTTCTCCTCCTGCAGGAGTTAAAGTTTATTATTAACTCCTCACTGAGGTTGTGTGAGGCAGGAGTCCAACATGCATCAGCACTGCCAAAATGATCATCATGATTATTATGATCACAATTTAAATCAGGACGGATTTCAGTATAGATCATGATTATTGTGATTTTAGAGACTGAAATGTTTTTATTGCAGTCTTATTATTATTTTATTCAGTCTGATGATAATCTGTAAAAACTCTCAGTGTGACTACACACAGAGATATTTGAACAGTTCAGAGAACACAGAGTCTCTCAGACCTCAGACTGGACTTTGGCTCAGGACCAGGACTTGTTCCCTCAGCAGGGCTGTGGCAGCTCAGCACACCAGCAGGTCGGACCCACATGTACTCTGATGGAGCTCAGACCTGTAAATGTTTTACAATAAAGAGCTCAGAGGGAAACATCAGACAGGTGTGCTGATTCTTCCACTGACACAGGACAGATCTGATAATCATGACACAAAAGTTCCCCAAAACAAACAAAGAGTTTTATTCGTTTTATCCAATCAAACATTTAGAAAACATTAAAAAAAATCATTGAAAAACAAAAGCAAAAAAGATTACACACACACACACACACACACAGACACACAGACACACACACACAGACACACAGACACACACACACAGACACAGACACACACACACAGACACAGACACACACAGAGACACACACACAGACACACACACACACACACACAGAGAGACACACACACACACACACACACACACACACACAGACACACACACACAGACACAGACACACACAGAGACACACACACAGACACACACACACACACACACACACAGACACACACACACACACACACACACACAGACACACACAGACACACACGCACACACACACGCACACACGCACACACGCACACACACACGCACACACAGACACACACACACACACACACACACAGACACACAGACACACACATGCACACACATGCACACACATGCACACACACACACACACACACACACACACACACACACACAGACACACACACAGACACACACAGTTTCTCTTACAGGAAGCAGGTTTGAGTGAAACTCTGAGGTTGTTAATCCTCGGATGAAGGAAACTCAGCTTTTGGTCCCAGTAAGAAGGATAACTTGAACAGGGTCAGTTACCATGGCAACAGATGACACGCATCCAGAAAGCCATGACTCCTGATCTTTAGTACAAACATGTAAAGAGTGTGAAGGAGAGCATGTAGGAGGAAAAGGAATGAACAACGATGGTCTGTGGACGATCAGCAGCAGCTCAAACTGAGACCAGCAGAGGGCGCTGTCGGCTCATCTCAGGCTCAGGGGTGCAGCGGGTCCCCACCAATCAGAGACTGTGGATTGGCAGTCAGAGGACCTCTGTGCTAAAGAGCCTGCAGCCTCCATCAGTGTGAGAGTGTGTTAGAGTGCAGCACGGTGCACACAGTGTCTGTGTGCAAGTCTGAAACCTGCACAGGTGACAACAGGAAACTCAGAGTTACTGAACCTGCTTCCTGAGCAGATGTTACTGTGTGCACAGGTGACAGCTAACAGCTGTATTTTAAACAGACTAAAGCACAGGCAGCATGAAGAAGAGGAGCAGAGGAAGGATGAAGGTCCATCAGGCCCAGGGTGTCCTCAGCTTCCTGTCCAGAGACAAACATGATGTCAGCTCCTCACAGCAGCCCGTCTGATCTTAATGACCTTACAGTACCATAAGTAAAATGTGTTCACAGTAGATCACACACTCACAGTTAAAAACCACAAACTGCTCCTCAATAAAAGCAGAAGTATCAATAAAATAATAATATGCAACCATGAATTAATTAAAAGCTTGTCTGTACAGAAATGCCTTCAGCTGCTTTTTAAAGACACTCAGTGGATTCAGCGTAAACACAGCGGGGGAGACGACCCTGGTGCCGCTGCCTGAAAAGCACAATCCACTGGTGTTTTGAACAGAGTACGTGGGACCAACAGTGACCTCTGACCTGAAGGCCTAAGTGTTTATTCTAAAGAGCTCATCAGGGTGAGTGTGAGATTATAATATTATTTTATGCCATGTTATACCCCTAATTAAAGATTGTGAATTATTATGTAGTTTTAGTTTGCATCATTCTCCTGAATTAGAAGAAGCTGATAACTATTGCATTAGTTAAACTGATTTGCATTACATTAGACTGCTGATTTATTGTGAATGAATGATATTGTTTATGATGCATTATACTGCTGAGTTATAAGAAATACTGTTCGCAGAAAGTCATCGCCTTATTTGTCTGATTAGAAGAGAACATGCTGGAGTTTTCTGCCCCATCTCAGCAGGAGCAGATAAACAGGGAGCCAAGGTCGTAGCTTAGGCGCCGTGTGAGAGAAAGCATGTGAATGTTTAGGCTTTTATGATAAGGTGGAGGCACCAGAGGCTATAAGAGTTTGAGCAATGCTCCACCATTTTGAGATCTGAGGCTGTCTGCATCAGTGTCCATCTCCCACGCGTGTGATCATTAAAATCATCGTTTGACTCAACCCGGCCGGACCAGTGTTGTTATTGTGGTTTTTCCTCTTGTATCCATCCCCAATATTTGAATCCGTAACATTGCTCAGCTAGCCTGCCTGTAGTCCAGCTGTTTCACCCACTGAAACATCTGAAGCTTTATCAAACCAAAAGTTCTCTTAAAGGAGCAGCTGAGAGCAACCAACATAGAAACATCTGGCCTCAGACTGCAGCAGCTGGGCTCCTTGTTGTGATAAAAAATAAAAGATATAAAGTCAATGTGACAGAGGTCGTACCATTTGCTTCATTTTGCTTTTTGCAGTGGAAAAGAAGTGGAACTAGAACCAAGAGCAGAACCAGAAGAACCACAGGAACCAGGCCTGCTATGAGTGCAGTGAGAAAGGAGGTGAGACCCTGAGGAGGTGATGAAGCAGTGTCAGCAGAAGAGTTCACAGGAGGAGTGGAGTCTGAGCTCCTGTGCTGAGGAGGATCTGCAGGAGAGATGATGCAGACGGTTCAGTCATTTTATCAGCAGGTCATGTCTGTAAACAGGAAGTGATGTCACTGTTCTGACCTCTGACCCTCAGAAAGCTCTGAGGAGACGATCCAAATGCTTCAGTAGCACAAGAGTAGAGACCTTCATCAGCCTGTTTGACCCTTCTGATGATGAGCTCTGCTGCTGTTCCAGCTCCAACATGACGTCCATTAAAGTAGAAATAAGCAGCAGCTGTGTCACCGCTCCTCTCTCTGCAACGCAGTGTGACATCACTTCCTGTCCACACAGGAAGTGCAGGAATCTCCAGGATCACACCTTTATCTGACAACAGAAACACAAACAGAGCAGAGTCAAGAGCTCCTCTCAGACGAGCTGCTTCCTGTCTGAATGAGCACCTTGCTGACTTCCACAGTGACAGTCTCACACTCTCAGCTCACTGACAGACATGTATCCAACATCTGGAAACATCTGCACAGAGACACAGCTGCAACATCTCCCTGTCTCTACCTGAAACACTGATGGACACTTCATCGCTCTGCTGTCCAGATGAGTTCTCACAGAAGTAACTTCCATCAGAGGAGACGGAGTGATCCAGAACACAGGAGGAACCATGAACCCTCCCAAAGCCTGCAGCTGCTCCACAGTCCTCAGTGAGTCCTCCTCTGGTCCTCTTCACTGTCCATCCATCAGCTGTCTGTCCATCATCAACACAACTCAGGTACACTGAAGAAGATCCTCTGAAGACCTGCTGAAGGTTTGGACTGACAGACAGAGACACTGGAGGACACACACACACACACACACACACACACACACACACACACACACACACACACACACACACACACACAGTAAGTGTATTTGTGTTCTTGTTGGAGTCTCACTGATCGTTTTCACTTCCATCTCCTCACCTGCAGAAACAGTCGGTGCAGACAGCAGCAGCACACACACACCTGCAACAGGAGGACAGAGGTCAGTAAAGGTCAGAGGTCATTAGTTACTACGGACAAGTTACCCCTGGAACGGTCATCAGAGGGAATTTAGTATTTGCATGAGCCATTCTTCTTTCAAGCTCAGAAGTGTTGGATGTCATTTTATTGTGTAGTTTGTATTTTTTATATTAAGCTAGAAAGAGAATAATTTATCTTTCAAACTGCAGCAGTTAGTCTCCTCATTAAAATAAAAACTTTACGCTGATGAATTTTGCGGTGAACAGTGTCTGTGCTGATCTTGACAGGACGTTTGGAGCTCCGCATTTTACGTGACTTTTACACACCAATTGCCTCGAGACTCGATGACTGTATTCTGTGACCGTATATGGTCTTATACTTCCGGGATGAGCTGCTGTGGTTACTAAATGTTTCCTCTGTGAAATAATTTCACTTAGAGCCGACTGTGGAAAATTTAGAATCTGTCTGTGGAGGTTCTCAGTCATCCAGTTTATTGACATCCAGCAACACACCCAGACACGAACTGGTTCACCCGAAAGACAAAACGCCAAAACACAGACTTAACAATGTGGTGTATGCTGTACAGTGCAGCGAGGAATGCCCAGACCTCTACATCGGAGAGACCAAACAGCCACTTCAAAAGCGCATGGCACAGCACAGAAGAGCCACCTCCACAGGACAAGACTCAGCTGTCCATCTGCATGTAAAGGACAAAGGTCACTCTTTGAGGATGCTAATGTTTCTAAAAGCAGTCTGCATGGCAGCTGCTGCGTTGTATACACCTGTGGTCATGAGATTAAAAACACCTGATTTCACTGATTAATGCTACTCAAACCCAGGCCAGCTGCTCTCAGCAATGCGAAATATGCCAACAGAGCTAAGCCTGCCCCGGGCTGCAATTAAGCACCAAAATTGGAGAAGGCATAGACAGGGGATAAGCTAACATATGAAACTGGAAATGACCGCCGTGTATTCAATTTATTTCAACAAAGTAACTTCTGATTACCACCTATATAAACAGTAACTGTAAAGGAATGCAGTTACCCATATTTTGTATTTTAAATACGTAACACCGGTACATGTATTCTTTTACTTCCCAACACTGGGCAGATGATATCATGGATAAATGAGTAGATGAACGTTTGACTCACCGAGGAGCAGAGAGGCAGACGGGGTCTTCATGGTGTCTGAATGCTTTAAGTCTGAGCAGCGTAGACGTCTTCAGCTTCACAACTTCCCTGTTAACACTTTCACTGTCTGAGCAAACGCTCCACTGATGAGAAGCACACCCACACAGTGGGTAAGTTTCAACAATATTTGCATTGTGTATTTACTCAGTTTGTATTTGTCTAATATGATATTTGTTTCATGATTGGAAATAATAAAAGTGACAAAGATGCACAGATTAGGAGAAAGATGGCCCTGCGAGGGAGTCTAATGTGTTCATAGTCTGAGTAAGAGTGTGTTATTGTAATTCATTAACTGTAAAGTGACCAGGGGACGGGCTGGAGGAATAAAGCTCATGTTCAGTAGTTCAACTTCACATGGACCGAAACTGCTCTGGTGCTGAGAGGTTCTGACCCTGATGGACTGCAGCCTCCTGCCTGAGGGAAGCAGCTCAGGAAGTTTCTCTTTGAGGGAGGGAGGTTGGGGAGGTCAGCAGTAATATGTCCTACCTCCGTCCTTGAAGCCCAGGTGGAGGGAGAGCAGACTGCAGGTGATCATCTTTCAGTCTGCAGGTGGTGAGGATGGATTCACTGATGAAGGAGTAGTTGTAACATTGACCACAGGAAGTTCATTATATGCTGTGCTTTTGTGATGAGGGTGCTGATGATAGCGGTCACTCTGATCCTGGAGACAGACAACAACTGTTCAGAAAGACTTCAGTGTCTGATGGACTCTGTGTCTCTGTAGAGGCTGAAACATACACGTCCCTCTAGTTCTTCTACTTCTCTGTACAGTTGCTCACATTCATTCCAACACTTTCAGCAATCTGCCTCCAGGATTTCTCATATCTGTGAGTCTTTATATTCTTTATATTAAAACTCTGATTATTACTCTTCATCTTTGAAGTTCTCTCACTGATCGATTCAAAAAAAGGAGTCGACTGTATGGAACAGACCAATCACAATATTCAAAAACTGCGACAACACAACGAGGTTCACCTCAAGTTACAGTGCAGGAAACAGGACATCTCTCAGCAAGCTGTGTGGTTAGCATGTAGCTGTGCTATAGAGAAGAAGCAGAGGTAGAACTCCCATGAACCTTTGCAGACTGAAGGAGAGCCGTTAGCTTTTATTATTTAATCTTTATTTCCACAGGTAGTCCTGCTGAGACTCAGTGTCTCATTTCTAAGATAGACCTGGTTCAGCTGAACGCTGGTGCTGTAGTTGGAGTGCAGCTGTTTAGCATCTCTCATTGGCTCATGACCACAGGTGGAGGTGGAGATACAGACTGACAGATTGTTGTGGGATTTCTCTTTAGCTTATTGTCCTTTAATGTATTGTCTTGATGAAATGCTTTCATGTTACTTAGTTTAGTACGTCTGGTTCACACCTCATTCACGCTGGGAAACAGACGGTGAGAAACTGGTGAATGTCTCCCAGGAGACGGAGACTTGACCCCAGAGTGGGGGAGATTCACACAGGTGATAGAGAGTTTTTCTGTTTAGAGCTAAGGTGTTAACTGTAGAAGCCTTTTGTTCTGTGACTGTGTTTAAAGGGACCTGAACTGTTCATTGTCAGAGACGACTCTCAGTGCCCGCTGACTGACGTCTCTCCTCATGCATGAGAAATAAAGTGTTGGGTTTTAACTGCTCATCGTGTCTGCAGGCTTTGTTAATAAATTTCCACAACACAGATCGATGTTGCTTTCACACTCTCTCATTACTTAAATTGAATACCATCCATCCATCCATTCGCTTCCACTTATCCTTTTCAGGGTCGTGGGGGGCGCTGGAGCCTATCCCAGCTGTCATAGGGCGAAAGGCGGGGTACACCCTGGACAGGTCGCCAGTCTGTCGCAGGGCTAACACACAGGGACAGACAACCATTCACACTCACATTCAAACCTAGTGACAAAAATTAAATTGAATACAATAATTAAAAAAACTCATTTTCTGCCGTTTCCAAACGTTTTCTACATTTTACACCTGAACACATGGTTTAGATGATCTTTGATCATAAATTCTAATGTCTTCTTATGTCCTCTCACTCACCTCTAGTCACTTCATATGATACCCCCAGAGCCCAGATTTGACCTCTTCTATGGCCCCAGAACCATTTTTTAACCTTTATGAAATACTTGTATTTCTCTGAAGCACCAGTGTCAGAAGTTTAATAGTTTTTCTTAGAAGGTCACAAAGACAGGTCATTAAAGACAAAGACAGTAGCAGATGATCTAAAGGGCAAACAGAGAAGAACAAAGACAGCAGCACGGATCTGAACTGATCTTATCAAGACTGTCACGTACTGTGTGACAACAGCTCATCCCACCGAGGCGTGTACCTGCTTTCATAACGTGTGTTTAAATGTGCATGTTAATGATGCTTCAGCCTCAGCAGAAGTGACCGCAGAGACAGAGACTCAGATCTCTGACTGTGTAGTGGAAACATGAACCACAGCTGTGAGTGTGTGTGGTATTCAAGATGGCGCCGGTGAGGTCGGCTGCCGTCACAACTGCTCCGACCACTTTTTCTTTGTCTTTGTTTTTTAAGTTAGTTTTCAGAAAAAAAAAGTGTTGTACAGTTATTTCATTTTTAACCTTAATTTTTTATATTTTATTCCTTCCTGGTTAAATTTACCCTTTTTAATTTTTCATATTTATTTCCTATCTTATTCATAGCCTTTTCCTTTTTTTTGTTTTCTTTAGGTCACGAGCAGTTGTCCAAGCATTTCACTGCATATCGTACTGTGTATGACTGTGTACGTGACAAATAAAATTTGAATTTGAATTTGAAACCGTCAGACTGTCACGAACACTGACAGACTGAGAGATTTAGCTCAGAGCGCTGTGGTCTGCTAACATACATTATCACAGGACACTGAGATAATCAACCACTGTTAGCTCTTCTTATTAAAGTCTGTGAAGAAATAATGTTATCAGGTCTGAACCTCAAACTCTTGATTATCATCTGTTCTTTAACCCTGCACATGCCTTTGAGGATGAGCTCCTTTATTTTTTTTTGCTTTAAAGTCACAGGGCCCCCCATCCCCCAGCAGGGGCCTGACAGAGCCAGGGGCGGCCAGGCACTGTCAAGCAACCTCCTGGAGTGAGCCAGTACACACCTGAGCACCCAGCCCCAAACACCGAGAACCACCAATCTAAGTCACCCAATAATCAAACTGAAGGGGAGGCTGGAAGGTTACATTTCAGACCCTTTGAGAATTCTTCACATATCCAGCTCCAACACCTGTAATGGTCCCTGTGCCTGCTCAGCTGACTCGGTATGGCTACAAGTGTTTTGTTTATGTTTTGCTCCTCTCGCTCTCCTCCCACGCCCCCACGCTCTACCAGGGCGGAGTCATGGTGATTCCTGCCCCTGGCTCCGGCACCTGCGAACGATCCTCTAATCAACGCTCTCGCTACTTAAGGCGGCTGCTGGGAATGCTTCATTGCCGGATTATTGTGTCATCACTAGTCTCATGCTTGAGTTTCCGGTGTGCTGTGACTTAACCTGCTCTCTTCTCCCTGTGCCAGACTCGACCTGCCAGCTTGAGGATCGCCGCTAATGTGAGCGTGAGGCCAGTGTGAAAGAGCTGAGCCAGAGCGTTTGGAGGAGGATCGCTGTAGTGCTGACTCACCTGTTCAACATGCCAGAGGAAGCTCATATACACACGGAGCTCTGACAACATGACTCATGATATCAGCTCAGTGTAAAACATTTCAACAACTTCTTTAAGATGTTTGGCAAAAATGGTCTGTCACTTTTATCTAAAGGAGGCTTTTTTTTAATCACACATGCTAATATCACCCTTAAATTTGACCCAAAATGCACTTTGTGAAGGTGGATTCAAAAGATCAGGGTACCAACGTTCATATATGTATCTACATCACAGATATTAAATGTTTTCCCACTAGATCATGGATCTATGTCTGATGGTATTGGTGCAGTTTCTAACAGAGCTTAAACATGTTTTTCAGGTCATAATTTAATAAAATGCTGGAACATAGTTAAAGCACCACATTTAGACCCACCTGTGTGCACTTGAAGGGCCTGACACTCTTTTCTACAGAGGCCACATCAGAGCAATAATATACTGGTTTACAGGGTCAGAGCGAGAGGAAGGATATTAATACAACTCTGAGCCTGTAGATGATAACATCCATTACTGTGTATCAGGGCTGGACTGGGACAAAAAATCAGCCCGGGCATTTTGACTAGAGACCGGCCCACCAGGTATTCTAGGAAAAACCATAAATCCTTTGAATGAAAACAAACGCTGTTGTCACAGTGATGTACACTGTCTTGTTGGTATATATGTATCAGTCTAATAAACTTAAACCTACACCATCCTCCCTATTCTGGTATTCTAAACCAGTAGTTCCCAAACTACCGTACGCGTACCCTCGGGGGTACGCAAGTGGCTGTAGGGGGTACGCGTGGGTTGGGGTTGGAGTGGGGATCAAAAGTTTTAAAAGCCGAAATTTGCGCTAATGCAGTTTTATTTGCCTGTCAAATACATGACTATATACCACCCTCTGGTGTTCAGCAAAAAAATAGCTCTGACAAAATACATGGGTGTGATTTGCCCAAATGACTGACACCTAACAGTTGAAGTTGCCTCCAAGCATTCAGTGCAGCGCGAAAATGGAGAAGTGGTTAACAAGAAAAAAAGGCCCTACCACAGAGACACCGGCCACAACAACCAATAAGCTCATATCTGAAGATGCATTTTCCAGTGATCGCACAGGTGATTGTTCAACAACAATGTGTTCGTCAGATTTGGATGCTAGCAGTGCTAGCAAGGCAAGGCAAGGCAAATTTAGTTGTATAGCACAATTCAACAACAAGGTGATTCAAAGTGCTTTACAGAGACATTAGAAACAAAAACAAATAAAAGGCATGATTTAAAATGATTAAAACAAACAAGCAAACAAACTAACTAATTAACAAACAAACTGCCACCAGAAGTTCTTAGGTGGCTGCCTCAAAACTGTTTTGCATGCTCCTGTGTTGCATACTGTTGTTGGAACGACAGTTGAGGCTCATCAGCGTCGCGTTTCTGGCACAGGTTGTGTTATTCACACCTGTTCGCGCGATCCGAACCCTTATCGTAAGGGGAGCTACCAGTCCCTCTGCGGACGAGCTACTTTCTATTTTAAATTCCCTGAATTTAAAATACTCTCTAGACCCAGTCTAGACCCAGCTGGTGAGCTACCCAGAGCTCTACAAACAAACAAACAAAACAGATAAAATCAAAACAGATAAAATCAGTAGTTAATGTAAGTTTTGAAATTTAAGCTTAAAGTGTGGATTTGGTGCTTTATTCAAATGCAGCTGAGAACAGGTGAGTCTTCAACCTGGAATTAAATAAACTGAGTGTTTCAGCTGATCTGAGGCTTTCTGGGAGTTTGTTCCAGATATAAGGAGCATAAAAGCTGAATGCAGCTTCTCCGTGTCTGGTTCTGACTCTGGGAACTGATAAAAGACCTGATCCAGATGACCTGAGGGATCTGGAAGGTTCATACTGGGTCAGGAGGTCACTGATGTATTTTGGTCCTAAACCATTCAGAGCTTTATAGACCAGCATCAGAACTTTAAAGTCTATCCTCTGACGGACAGGCAGCCAGTGTAAAGACCTCAGAGCTGGACTGATGTGGTCCACTTTTTTGGTCTTAGTGAGGACTCGAGCAGCAGAGTTCTGAATGAGCTGTAGTTGTCTGACTGATTTTTTAGGTAGACCTGTAAAGATGCTGTTACAGTAATCAAGCCTACTAAAGATGAATGCATGGACTAGTTTTTCCAGGTCCTGTTGAGACATCAGATCTTTTATCCTTGAAATATTCTTGAGGTGATAGTAAGCTGACTTTGTTATTGTCTTAATGTGTTTTTCTAAGTTTAGGTCTGCATCCATCACTACACCCAAATTTCTCGCCTGGTTTGTGGTTTTTAGATGTATAGATTGAAGTTCTCTGGTGACCTGTAATCGTTTTTCTTTGGCGCCAAAGACTATTACCTCAGTTTTGTTTTTGTTTAGCTGGAGAAAATTGTGGCACAACCAGTCATTAATTTCCTCAATGCATTTACCAAGAGCCTGTACAGGGCCTCGGTCTCCTGGTGACATTGTGATATATATTTGTGTGTCATCTGCATAGCTGTGGTAGTTTATTTTGTTGTTCTTTATAATCTGTGCCAGTGGGAGCATGTAAATGTTAAACAGAAGGGGTCCCAAAATGTAAGCAGGGATGTATCTGTGGTTACTAGCCAAGTGGCTAGCATAGCTGGAGCCAGCCATGTGGAAAGTGATGAAGTGTCTGATGCGGAGCGTCAAAGTGGGAGAAAGCATGACAGCTCGGACTGTAACACAACCTCATCAAAGAAGCGCAAATATGATGACAATTATATTTCGCTGGGGTTTACGTGTATAAATATTGGTGGATTTTCCCGGCCACAGTGTGTTATTTGTGCAAAAGTATTGTCTCAGAACTCAATGAAACCTTCACCTTTGCGCAGACATTTAGAGACAAATCATCCCCATTTGAAAAATAAACCAAGGGAATATTTTGAGCGACAGCTAAAATCACTTTCAACAAGTAAAACCTGCATTCAGGTGCCAGATCTTATGAATAAAAACAGACTACAAGCATCTTACATGGTCAGTTACAGAGCGGCTAAAAACAACAAACCCCACACTATTGTGGAGGACCTCATTCTCCCTGCTGCTTTAGATATGGTAGGGACAATGTTGGGGGAAAAGGCAAAAAAGACGATACAGTCCATTCCATCATCAAACAATACTGTCTCACGGCGCATCAATGCAATGTCAGAAAATGTTTTACAGCAGCTACTTCTGCGCATACGCCACAGTGAATGTTATGCAATACAGCTAGATGAGTCCACGGATGTGGCTGGCCTGGCGCATCTCCTCGTATATGTGCGCTACATTCATGAAGGAACCATCAAGGAGGACATGCTGTTCTGTAAACCACTGGAACAAAGGACAACTGCCGCAGATATTTTTCAAAAGCTGGACACATTCATGAACACACATGGACTCGTGTGGGACAGATGTGTTGGCATCTGTACTGATGGCGCACGGGCCATGACTGGGAGACACGGAGGTGTGGTTTCGCGTGTGCAAGCAGTCGCGCCAGATGCCTCCTGGGTACACTGCAGCATCCACTGAGAGGCTCTTGCTGCAAAGGGAATACCTGTCCGTTTGAAACATGTTTTGGACACGAGTGTAAAAATGGTTAACTTTGTGAAAGCCAGGCCGCTGAACTCCCGCTTATTTGCTGCGTTGTGCAATGAGATGGGCAGCGAGCATGAGACATTGTTACTCCACACAGAGGTTCGCTGGCTATCCAGAGGGAAAGTGCTGACCCGTTTCTGTGAGTTGAGGGATGAACTTAAAGTTTTCTTCAATAACCATCCCTTTGAGCTGTCTGAACATTTGCATGATGAAGAGTACCTTACGTGCCTGGCTTATCTGTGTGATATATTTTCTCGTCTGAACGAGCTCAATCTCAGATTACAAGGCGTTTCTGCAACTATATTCAATGTTCAAGATAAAGTTGAGGCCATGATAAAGAAGTTAAACCTTTGGAAGAACTGCTTGGATACAAACAACACTGAAGTCTTTCCTGTGCTGCATGATTTTCTGTGCTCTAATGATCTCACACTATCTAAAAGTGTAAAGCGCGAATGTAACGTGCACCTTGAGGAGCTGGCGGTGCAGTTACGCCGATACTTCCCAGAGACGGACGGCTCAAATGATTGGATACGTCACCCGTTCACCGCCGTGCCTACTTCGTTATCACCGTCTGACCAGGAGAGCCTAATTGAAATCGCCACAGATGGATCTCTAAAAGTTGAACACGCTCAAAAGAACCTGGCGGATTTCTGGATAGGGCTGCGCACTGAACAGCCCGCGCTGGCTAAGCGCGCTGTCAAGACTCTGATGCCTTTCGCCACCACATACTTATGCGAAAGGGGATTTTCTGCTTTAACAAACATGAAAACAAAATACAGAGCAAGACTTTGTGTGGAAAACGATTTAAGACTCAGCCTTTCCCAAATTGAGCCAAACATTGAAGAGCTGTGTGCCTCTGCTCAAGCACATCCATCACATTAAATAAAGTTCTGTTTAATGAAAGTTCATGGCCTTTAGGCTCTCGACAAAAAAGTGAATTCTAATAAATCCTTTGATACACTGCTAGTATTAAGTAGTAAAGTTTGTTATTAAAACTCTGTCATTACTAAAAAATATTGATAAATTCATTTGGTGGTGAGAAATAATCGACTGTGCAGTATTTATTTTTATGCATGCGATATTGTTCGTAGTAGGGGGTATGCGGCTGAGGGTGACATGTCTCTAGGGGTACGTGGCTCGAAAAAGTTTGGGAAGCACTGTTCTAAACAGTACCAGAAAGTAGACTGCTGGTCGAGTTAACCTCCTGAACTATCTACAACACATGGTGAAAACCTGAAATTAAGACAGAAGACTAGAGGCGAGACATGATCATTACTGATTACTGATGACAGATTTAGATATATATAAACCATTCATTTGCCACATCAATAAACAGCATGGCAGGGCAAAATATTTTGTCTAACATGGCAACCTTTAAAAAGTGAAAGGAGACAGAAAGAATAAAAGAAATTTACACACAGTACTGGTACAGTATCTAGAAAATGTGGGAAAATACTGGCATCATATACAGTACTTAGCTACTTCTGAAGAAATTATGTTGGGACCCTAAAAAAAATTACTATGTGCAATAATGGATTTCTATACATTTTACATCAGATGAAAACGTTTGTTTTAAGATTCAGATTATTATTTGTTGAAGTGAGAAATTTTAAATGAGAATAAGAAAGTATTTCTTTGTGCCCCCCTCTCCCTGTTAATGCCCTACCTGCCCCCCTGGAAAAACTTTGCTAGACCCGCCCCTGCACAGTTACCAGCTGTCAGCTGCTTAGAAAAGCATCCTGGTGTTATTGTCTTGATAAACTGAGCAGATATTTGAGGTTTACACAGCTACATTCTCGCCTGAAAACATGTTAAACATTTATTTTGTGACCCAGAAAGAATAATAAGAGTAATATTAAAACTAACTAGCTGCCGCCATTGTTGGAAACTGAGCTGGGCCGCGCTATGAATTCTCGGACAGTTTCTTCTTCTTCGGGGTTTAACGGCAGCTGGCATCCTTGTACATGCAGTGCTGCCATCTTCTGTTTCAGTCCGTTATTACACTCTTAAATCCTGCTACTTATTCCTGCGTCTTTTGTGATCTTACAAAGCTTCAAACCACGCGTCGACTATTAAATCAGTCGTCGACGATTTTGATAGTCGACGCAATCGTAACTAGTCGACTAATCGTGGCAGCCCTAGTGAGAACCATGAAACTGTTTTTGATAGAAACCCAACAAAGAACAGATCCAGATGGGGGGACAAAATGGTTTCAGGACATTTCTCAAATAAAAATGATTTTATCTTCATCTGCTGTTCTTAATAAAGCCAAAATACAACATGTGCTACATTAAAAAACACATCAGTGAATGAAACTAAAGGAATCCGTCCCACCAGGTGCTAACACAGTCTCTTTCATCCTGAAAGTTAATTTTAACACCCTGTTCCTGCTCTAGGAGCTGAGCTCTCAGACTCTCATGCCATGCAGCAGGTCATGGTTACATGTCCTGTACCCTTGATCACCTCTGCCTGTGATCCTCAGAGCCACTATCTTCACTAAACTAGACTCAGACATAATTATCATCTTGTATCACAGCAAGCGATTAACAGACACGCTGGTCCACAGTGTGGATTCTACGCTTTTAGGGGTGTGTATTGGTAAGAATCTGGCGATACAATATCTATCATAATACAGGGGAGACGATACGATATATTGCGATACTAAAAGCCAGACGATATTTGTGTTTAGGACTGAATTTAATTAAGAAAAATCACAGTAAACAGTCCAAACTGTTAAATGCTTGACATGAGCCATGTAAAACAAAAACACTCTCTCAGTTCAAAATGAGAGAAATTAACATCTGCCTTATGAGAAGTCATGTCAAATAAACAAATAAAAACTACTTTACTGAAATATCAACTATTTCTTTAACATGAAAAAAGGTAAACAATGTAACACTGAGGCCTTACTTACTAAGTACTATGATTGTAAAGTACTTATCCAAAAACTGCTCTATGAAGCATCAAAACAAAGCACTTTTCATGTGACCTTAACATCTCATTTACATATCTCTTTCCCAGATCTTCTGCTATGGCAGTCTAAATGTCCCTTACTGTCGGTGTATCATCAACACTTTCTTGTGCACCCATCACAAGCTTGGCATGAAGAGGAGCAATGATGGACAGGGTTGGCATACTCTCCTCTGACATCACCAGGGTGGCGTCTTTCATAGGCTTGAGTGCCCTGACAACTTCTTCTGCACATGTGATGTCAGACTCACTTAATGTGAAAATTTATTTTTCACTCTTCCTAACTTCTGCAGAAAGCAGAGCCGCACAGATGGCTGGTTGCGGTTCTAAAACTCGTTCTATCATCATAGGAGCTGTTCAATCTTGTAATTATGTCCGTGATGAATCTGTGAGCTGGTAGCTGAAGGAGGCACTGTTTCTGCTTCAACTGATTGCTGGCTGTGGTGCTGCGCCTGAAAAAGGCTGTTACACGTCGGATACTCCCGAGAAGTCGCACCACACATTGTATTTTCAGTGCTTTCTGTGAGGCGAGATTCAGACTGTGTGCAAAACATTGTATGTGCGTCATGCCTGCAAGTCTAGCCGCGAGAGCCATGTTTGGTGCATTATCGGTAACAACAACAAGGTCCTTTGCATTCAATCCCCATTCAGCCACAGCGTCAGTTAGTAACGCTGCAATGTGTTCACCTGTGTGACTGCCATGCATGTCTCGAGTTTGTAGTACATGAGACTGAAGGTTCCACTGGTCCGTTATGTGATGTGATGTAACAGTTATGTACGATTCAGTGGCTCTCGAAGTCCAAGCGTCGCATGTCAAAGCAACTGTCTCTGCCAAGCTGAGAGAGTCCAGCACTGTCGCTTGGTACAACTTTGGCAGAGCGATGTCCGTGATGTGTTGTCGGGAAGGAACGGTGTAACGGGGCTCCAGCATTTTAATCATATTACAAAATCCTTTATTCTCCACAACACTCAGAGGGCGCATGTCTTTGCAAATAAAAACAAGTACTGACTGCGTTATTTTTGTTGCACGAGCTGAAGTTGCTGGTAGTTAACTTCTTCAATTGTCCGTTGAGCGGGATCACCTCGTTTCGTTTTAAAATTAGCATTTGACGCTACATCGCTATGATGTCTACACACGTGTGTTCGTAAATTTGTTGTGTTACCCGAATATTTGACTCTGGCGGTGCAGATTTTACAGACTGCATAGCTCTTGTCATTGTCTTTACTGCCTTCTTTTGTCCTAAATCCAAAATAAGTCCACATATCAGCTTTGAAAGCTGCTGCGGCCGGTTGTATCCTCTCCTCTTTGGTCATCAGTTAGCTAGCACAATTGGCCACACATCCACTGTTCTATTTCGTTGGTTTTTAGCAAACTAGACGCTTCTACAGTTATTGCGAGACCTCGTTTTTCCATAACGTAAAGGCGGTAAAAACTGCAAACAAGTGGCCAGAGTTAAAATTGCAAAATACAAAAGAAATTCACAGTAAATGCATGTAATTTTTTAATTAAAAAAAATCGATAACACTGATTTTGAATATCGATTCAGTATCATTACACGAAATATCACAATATTGTATCGATATTTTCTTACATCCCTATACGCTTTGCCTCTCCTTAGTGTGAAATGGACACAAGTATTTAAGTTGCAGTACCAGCAGGGGGCGATTATTTATTCACACCCAACCAGTCGCTACTGGCAAAGGAATGTAGGAAGTACAGTCCAGGTTACAGAAAATTAAAAAAAAAAACTTACTTGAGTTTTTGACGCAGCTTTTTGATTGATGTAACTAGATTGTTTATGCATACTTTCATATGTTATGTCACCTTACTGTACTTGTATGCTGCTTTATTCCTGACCTATACTGTTCTTTAAATGTTCTTTTGTTTGACTACTGCTTTGTTCTTATACTTGTACATGACTCTTTGTTGATATGTCAAAATAAGCGCTGTATTGTTATATTGTTTGAGAATTTAAAATTTTTAAGAAGTACTGTCCAGGCACCTTCTTTGCCTGGTGAGATCGAGCTGGGTGTCTGATATGTCCTAGAATTGTCTTTATGTTGGTCGGAAATCAAATGTCTTCTTACTGCTGATACCGCAGCTTACTGCAACTTGTGAATGCATGTCCATTTGACACTGCTGTGACACTGGATTGCTAAGGTAGCTACAACTCTCACAAAACTCTCAGAGACCAAAGATTAATTTAGGTGGTCTGTTTTTTTAAACACGTATCTCTTTAAGCGTAAACTGCCAGTGGCAACAGCACACAGTCAGACACAGTAGTGGATGGTGGTTTTAGCAGGGGATCACCGGTGTGTCTATGGAGCAAACCCAAAAACATACAAGGGAGAGACAGAACTGAATCTTTATTTTGGGTCTGATGACAAAATAGAAAATAAGAAAAGGCGAAACAAAGTTGACACTAAACTAAAACCTAAATTGGAAAAAAGTAACACTAACTATGAAACTGCACAGGAACACGCAAAACCATAAGTGTGAAACAATCCAAACATGCAACAGTGGGAAGCAAAATCTCTGTGAACTGACATGAAGACAGACGGCCCAACAGAGGACTTAAATACACAGAAGGTTAATGAGGGAAGTGGAAACGCCTGAGGAGACACAGCTGACACAAATGATCATGATGCTGCTGGAAAAAGTAAGTCATTTGAGGCTGTACCCAATTCAGCGACCGCACGCTTCGGAGTACGCGCAGTTCGCGTACTACGTACGGCACGTACGAGGAAGTACGACAAGTGCGGAAGTGAGGAGAAGGGTCTGGCTGCAGCCAGGTGCTCTTGAAATTAGAGGGGATTTACGCACAGTGGTAAATTCCCACAGTCTGCGCTTTGTGCTTGTAGTGTGTGTAGTTTTTGTTTTATACAGTTGTCAGTCAGGCATCTAATTAGGAAGAAAATTACACTCCAAAAGACAAAAACAACCCAGGCATAAGCCCAGTAAGCCAGGCAAGAAATTTATACTAGGGGAACATTCCCCCCCCAGCCCGTGGATATTTAGGGTGGAAGATACTATATGTTCATATACAGCAACATTGTTGATTATAAGCCAGTAGGAGACACAGGCTCCACTTCTTAGGTGTTTAAATGTCACAAACGAGGATAGACCTATCTCCATTCTAACTTTTTTGAAAAGGTGTATTACACTTCAGCATCCAGATCCACCACTGATGATACTGAAATAGCACTGAAAGACGATCAAAACCAGTACATAATTGTAACCCAAAGGACCTGACACGACTCAGAAGCTCACAGTTTGGTTTTTATTTTGTGACAGTGTCTGTGGCTTTTCCCTGCACCCTTCAGCATTTTGCAGTGCTCACTGCTCCGGTCTGCACTGGCTCTCTCCTCCTGCAGCTCTATCCTCCTCCTCTCCGGCCTAGCTGCTCTTGAAATAGGGAAGGCTGGTTTTCACAGCCAACGAGCATCATTTAGTCATGCCTAGACTAAATGATGCTTGTTGGCTGTGAAAACCAGCCTTCACTAGCATCAATGTATATTTTGTAGATTATTTAAATTTCCAGTACTGTTGCTTAACCGTGTAAGACCCAACCCATCAAAAAATGCCAGTTTACCTTTCGCAGCCTCGCTGTTCGTGGATTTTTTTGTGTGCAATTTTGCATGCTGCTTTTTTTTTTTTAAAAAGAGCGCAGTGTCCTGATTGGCTGTAGACCATTGTCAATCAGTTTTGTGCCATGTCTCCTGTACAGTACAGAATGTGTTCAGCTTGTTAAATTTACATAAATTCTCTGCGACCTGCTGGAGTGGGGGGGCTAGGAGGAGGAGTTGGCCGTCCGACTGCGGTCTGGAGTGTGGGGCCTCCCTGCTGCTGCGGAGTCGGGGCGGTCTGCCTCTCCCCACCGCAGGGAAAAGGGTAACACCACCTGGGTCTGGGTGCAGTTCCCCCCTCCAGGGGCAAGGGTACCTAGACCCGGTTTGTAGAATACGCTTGGGGAGTGTGATTGTGTGTACAGTGTTTCTTTATGTCTGTCTCCACGTTGGTTGAGTGTGGAGTAAGTGCATATGAGAGCATGAGGGTGGGAATGGATGTTTGTGTCTGTGTGTGCCTGTATGTCTGTGTCTATATGTCAGGTTGGGTATCAGACGCCACCTCTCTGGGGACATCTCAGGCCCTCCAAGGTTTGGAGGCCTATCTCCCCCCACCACCACTTCCCCTGCCAGTGGCGGACTCCCTCAGACATCGGTGCGTTGGTGGTTCTTTGTGTCTGGGGATGGGCGTCCAGGTACACGCCGGCTCACTCCTTGGCGGCTGCTTATCGGGGCCTGGAGCCTGGGGCTCGCTCGGGCCACTTCGGAGGTGGGGTGCCCCCGGCCTCTCGGCGATCGTGGCTCAAGAGTTGGGTGTTCGCCTTGTAATCGGAAGGTTGCCGGTTCGAGTCCCGGCTTGGACAGTCTCGGTCGTTCTTTCCTTGGGCAAGACACTTCACCCGTTGCCTACTGGTGGTGGTCAGAGGGCCCGGTGGCGCCAGTGTCCGGCAGCCTCGCCTCTGTCAGTGCGCCCCAGGGTGGCTGTGGCTACAATGTAGCTGCCATCACCAGTGTGTGAATGGGTGGATGACTGGATATGTAAAGCGCTTTGGGGTCCTTAGGGACTAGTAAAGCGCTATATAAATACAGGCCATTTACCATTCACCATTTTAAAAAAACAAGCGCGTCCATGCTCACAGGTGTACACACGGGTGATCACACTCACAAACTACACCCTTTTTGGCTTCTACCTCAAAGCACACTGTGTTCTGTTGATCTTATGTGCTGCACAATAACGTTTAACATTTAGTATTTACTGTCATATTCCCATATATCATTGTGATGTTGTTTATTCTATTACTCTTGTTCTCTTCTGCTTGTTTTCTTTGTTCTTTCTCAACAGGTGATCCAGGTGATCGTTATATGCATTTTCTTTTCTTTTTTTTTTTCCTGCCCATTCTGTTGGTTTTTGTTTTTTGCCCTTCTCCCCCGTCCCTCTTCTCAGCTGTTTCTCTTTCCCTCTTTCTTTCTCCCCTTCTTTCCTCCAGTCAAGTCTGTCCCGTATTCAGTAAGTGAAAATAAAATAAACAATAAAGGTGAATCAAATGGACCATTACGGCAAGGCTGGGATGGTCAATTTGGTAAAGTAAATCCGTTGGGCATCTTTCTTTGCCTTTAGACAACAATTCTGATGCAAAAGAGCCAAACGGGACAGGCAAAAAAAAAAAAAAAGTTTTTTACATAAATCTTCATTCACCAGCAGCGTGACTGTGAAGTGCTGCACTGTATGTTTCTAAGTTTTCTCCCCAACAAACACAACAATGTTGATGAATTCAATGGGGAGCCAATGCAGCTGTATTAGCAACGGTTTTTAGATGTGAGTATTTAGATGTTTTGGACAGAAGCCTTGCTGCAGTGTTTTGGACAATGTGCAAGTGGATCTGGAGTGGATGTGAACACCATCAGGGTGGGACAGCTGCTGTTCATTAAATGGTGTTCAGTGCAGTTATTGCATATATTTTATTAGGATCTAAAAAAGCTGAATCTCAACATAATTTGTGAAAATCTTATCATGTTAGCTTCAAAATTTGCAACCATAATTCCTGTAAAGGGAGAGGCAGCAAAACCAGAAAAACAGCTGCAGGTAGAGGCGGAGCAACACCTCAAATACAAGAAATTCAACATCATTTTCAAGAAGTGAAAGTGTGAGAGAGCAGCAGCAGAGCTTCAGTCGAGTCCTGTTTGTCTCTAAAAGAAGATTCACTGGAGTCCATCAGGTTCCTCTCAGCAACATTGGTGAGTGCAGCTGATCACACTTCCTTTTCCACACAAATCTTCTCTCTCTGTTCACTTCATGTTGACTCATTGACAGTCACATTGGTTCCAAAAAATCTACTCATTTAACTGATGGGTCTGTCTAGCACAACCCCTCACTGGAACGAGACAATTCTACTACAATAGCAAAAGCAAGACGCAAGTCACCAAAGTTCTTTGTGTTACTCGTGCACGAGGGAGAGAACTGTGACAAGCGTGTTCCTGTCGCTCACCAGCAGCGTATGTGTGCCTGTGTGTGTGTGTGTGTGTGTGTGTGTGTGTGTGTGTGTGTGTGTGTGTGTGTGTGTGTGTGTGTGTGTGTGTGCGGTCAAGATGTGACCCTGTGAAGAATCCCCACACCTATTGGCGCCAGGGAGTCCAGCTGCTCACATGAACTAAAGGCTCTTACACTCAAACAGATATACGTGTGCTTGCTATACCACATATCAGCGAGAGAAGATACGACCTCTCTCATGACCCTAGGAGGTGTGTGATCTATGCCAGAACACTCTGAAGAGGAGTGAACGCACTCCCCTCTTCCTTCTGCACAGAGTTGTTACAGACCTCATAGGATGAGACATTCTTTCAATATGCAATCAACTATATACTTCTAAGCATAAATGATTATATGTTTCTCAATACAAATGACAATAATAAAATACAAACGCAACAGTAACCACAGATGTTGATGCTGTTTCAAACAGGACTCTGCACTCAAAGCATGTGCTCTAAACTTTGGACTGACTCCACACTTTCTGTTCTGATTACTGTTTGTTCGTCACTTTCTGCTCTGATTAATGTTTGTTCGTCACTTTCTGCTCTGATTAATGTTTGTTCGTCACTTTCTGTTCTGATTACTGTTTGTTCGCCACTTTCTGTTCTGATTACTGTTTGTTCACCACTTTCTGTTCTGATTACTGTTTGTTCATCACTTTCTGTTCTGATTACTGTTTGTTCGTCACTTTCTGCTCTGATTAATGTTTGTTCGTCACTTTCTGTTCTGATTACTGTTTGTTCATCACTTTCTGTTCTGATTACTGTTTGTTCATCACTTTCTGTTCTGATTACTGTTTGTTCACCACTTTCTGTTCTGATTACTGTTTGTTCGTCACTTTCTGTTCTGATTACTGTTTGTTCGCCACTTTCTGTTCTGATTACTGTTTGTTCATCACTTTCTGTTCTGATTACTGTTTGTTCGTCACTTTCTGCTCTGATTACTGTTTGTTCACCACTTTCTGTTCTGATTACTGTTTGTTCGCCACTTTCTGTTCTGATTACTGTTTGTTCACCACTTTCTGTTCTGATTACTGTTTGTTCACCACTTTCTGTTCTGATTAATGTTTGTTCGCCACTTTCTGTTCTGATTACTGTTTGTTCGTCACTTTCTGTTCTGATTACTGTTTGTTCGTCACTTTCTGCTCTGATTAATGTTTGTTCGTCACTTTCTGTTCTGATTACTGTTTGTTCGCCACTTTCTGTTCTGATTACTGTTTGTTCATCACTTTCTGTTCTGATTACTGTTTGTTCATCACTTTCTGTTCTGATTACTGTTTGTTCACCACTTTCTGCTCTGATTAATGTTTGTTCGTCACTTTCTGTTCTGATTAATGTTTGTTCGTCACTTTCTGTTCTGATTACTGTTTGTTCGCCACTTTCTGTTCTGATTACTGTTTGTTCGTCACTTTCTGTTCTGATTACTGGTTGTTCGTCACTTTCTGTTCTGATTACTGTTTGTTGGTCACTTTCTGCTCTGATTAATGTTTGTTCGTCACTTTCTGTTCTGATTACTGTTTGTTCACCACTTTCTGTTCTGATTACTGTTTGTTCATCACTTTCTGCTCTGATTACTGTTTGTTCATCACTTTCTGTTCTGATTACTGTTTGTTCGCCACTTTCTGTTCTGATTACTGTTTGTTCATCACTTTCTGTTCTGATTACTGTTTGTTCACCACTTTCTGTTCTGATTACTGTTTGTTCATCACTTTCTGTTCTGATTACTGTTTGTTCACCACTTTCTGTTCTGATTACTGTTTGTTCATCACTTTCTGTTCTGATTACTGTTTGTTCACCACTTTCTGTTCTGATTACTGTTTGTTCGTCACTTTCTGTTCTGATTACTGTTTGTTCACCACTTTCTGTTCTGATTACTGGTTGTTCGTCACTTTCTGCTCTGATTACTGTTTGTTCGTCACTTTCTGTTCTGATTAATGTTTGTTCGTCACTTTCTGTTCTGATTACTGGTTGTTCGTCACTTTCTGTTCTGATTACTGTTTGTTCGTCACTTTCTGCTCTGATTACTGTTTGTTCGCCACTTTCTGTTCTGATTACTGTTTGTTCATCACTTTCTGTTCTGATTACTGTTTGTTCGCCACTTTCTGTTCTGATTACTGTTTGTTCATCACTTTCTGTTCTGATTACTGTTTGTTCGTCACTTTCTGTTCTGATTAATGTTTGTTCGTCACTTTCTGTTCTGATTACTGTTTGTTGGTCACTTTCTGTTCTGATTACTGTTTGTTGGTCACTTTCTGTTCTGATTACTGTTTGTTGGTCACTTTCTGTTCTGATTAATGTTTGTTCATCACTTTCTGCTCTGATTACTGTTTGTTCGTCACTTTCTGTTCTGATTACTGTTTGTTGGTCACTTTCTGTTCTGATTACTGTTTGTTGGTCACTTTCTGTTCTGATTACTGTTTGTTCACCACTTTCTGTTCTGATTACTGTTTGTTCGTCACTTTCTGTTCTGATTACTGTTTGTTCACCACTTTCTGTTCTGATTACTGTTTGTTCGCCACTTTCTGTTCTGATTACTGTTTGTTCATCACTTTCTGTTCTGATTACTGTTTGTTCGCCACTTTCTGTTCTGATTACTGTTTGTTCATCACTTTCTGTTCTGATTACTGTTTGTTCGTCACTTTCTGTTCTGATTAATGTTTGTTCATCACTTTCTGCTCTGATTACTGTTTGTTCGTCACTTTCTGTTCTGATTACTGTTTGTTGGTCACTTTCTGTTCTGATTACTGTTTGTTGGTCACTTTCTGTTCTGATTACTGTTTGTTCGTCACTTTCTGTTCTGATTACTGTTTGTTCACCACTTTCTGTTCTGATTACTGTTTGTTCGCCACTTTCTGTTCTGATTACTGTTTGTTCATCACTTTCTGTTCTGATTACTGTTTGTTCATCACTTTCTGTTCTGATTACTGTTTGTTCATCACTTTCTGTTCTGATTACTGTTTGTTCGTCACTTTCTGTTCTGATTACTGTTTGTTCACCACTTTCTGTTCTGATTACTGTTTGTTCGTCACTTTCTGTTCTGATTACTGTTTGTTCACCACTTTCTGTTCTGATTACTGTTTGTTGGTCACTTTCTGTTCTGATTACTGTTTGTTCGTCACTTTCTGTTCTGATTACTGTTTGTTCACCACTTTCTGTTCTGATTACTGTTTGTTCGTCACTTTCTGTTCTGATTACTGTTTGTTCATCACTTTCTGTTCTGATTACTGTTTGTTCGTCACTTTCTGTTCTGATTAATGTTTGTTCGCCACTTTCTGTTCTGATTACTGTTTGTTGGTCACTTTCTGTTCTGATTACTGTTTGTTGGTCACTTTCTGTTCTGATTACTGTTTGTTCGTCACTTTCTGTTCTGATTACTGTTTGTTCATCACTTTCTGTTCTGATTACTGTTTGTTCTTCACTTTCTGATTAGTGCTTGTTCACCACTTTCTGTTCTGATTAGTGCTTGTTCACCACTTTCTGTTCTGATTACTGTTTGTTCGTCACTTTCTGTTCTGATTAGTGCTTGTTCACCACTTTCTGTTCTGATTACTGTTTGTTCGTCACTTTCTGTTCTAATTAGTGCTTGTTCACCACTTTCTGTTCTGATTACTGTTTGTTCGTCACTTTCTGTTCTAATTAGTGCTTGTTCACCACTTTCTGTTCTGATTACTGTTTGTTCACCACTTTCTGTTCTGATTACTGTTTGTTCACCACTTTCTGTTCTGATTACTGTTTGTTCACCACTTTCTGTTCTGATTACTGTTTGTTCGTCACTTTCTGTTCTGATTAGTGCTTGTTCACCACTTTCTGTTCTGATTACTGTTTGTTCATCACTTTCTGTTCTGATTACTTTTTGTTCGTCACTTTCTGTTCTGATTAGTGCTTGTTCGTCACTTTCTGTTCTGATTACTGTTTGTTCGTCACTTTCTGTTCTAATTAGTGCTTGTTCACCACTTTCTGTTCTGATTAGTGTTTGTTCACCACTTTCTGTTCTGATTACTGTTTGTTCATCACTTTCTGTTCTGATTACTGTTTGTTGGTCACTTTCTGTTCTGATTACTGGTTGTTCGTCACTTTCTGCTCTGATTACTGTTTGTTCGTCACTTTCTGTTCTGATTACTGGTTGTTCGTCACTTTCTGTTCTGATTACTGTTTGTTGGTCACTTTCTGTTCTGATTACTGTTTGTTCATCACTTTCTGTTCTGATTACTGTTTGTTCACCACTTTCTGTTCTGATTACTGGTTGTTCGTCACTTTCTGTTCTGATTACTGTTTGTTCGTCACTTTCTGTTCTGATTACTGGTTGTTCGTCACTTTCTGTTCTGATTACTGTTTGTTCATCACTTTCTGTTCTGATTACTGTTTGTTCGTCACTTTCTGCTCTGATTACTGTTTGTTCGTCACTTTCTGTTCTGATTACTGTTTGTTCGTCACTTTCTGTTCTGATTACTGGTTGTTCGTCACTTTCTGTTCTGATTACTGTTTGTTCGTCACTTTCTGTTCTGATTACTGTTTGTTCGTCACTTTCTGCTCTGATTACTGTTTGTTCGTCACTTTCTGTTCTGATTACTGTTTGTTCGTCACTTTCTGTTCTGATTACTGTTTGTTCGCCACTTTCTGTTCTGATTACTGTTTGTTCATCACTTTCTGTTCTGATTAATGTTTGTTCATCACTTTCTGTTCTGATTACTGTTTGTTCGTCACTTTCTGTTCTGATTAATGTTTGTTCATCACTTTCTGTTCTGATTACTGTTTGTTCATCACTTTCTGTTCTGATTAATGTTTGTTCATCACTTTCTTTTCTGATTACTGTTTGTTCGTCACTTTCTGTTCTGATTACTGTTTGTTCTTCACTTTCTGATTAGTGCTTGTTCACCACTTTCTGTTCTGATTAGTGTTTGTTCGTCACTTTCTGTTCTGATTACTGTTTGTTCGTCACTTTCTGTTCTGATTACTGTTTGTTCGTCACTTTCTGTTCTGATTACTGTTTGTTCGTCACTTTCTGTTCTGATTAGTGCTTGTTCACCACTTTCTGTTCTGATTACTGTTTGTTCGTCACTTTCTGTTCTAATTAGTGCTTGTTCACCACTTTCTGTTCTGATTACTGGTTGTTCGTCACTTTCTGTTCTGATTACTGTTTGTTCGTCACTTTCTGTTCTGATTACTGTTTGTTCACCACTTTCTGTTCTGATTACTGTTTGTTCGTCACTTTCTGCTCTGATTACTGTTTGTTCGTCACTTTCTGTTCTGATTACTGTTTGTTCGTCACTTTCTGTTCTGATTACTGTTTGTTCGTCACTTTCTGTTCTGATTAATGTTTGTTCATCACTTTCTGTTCTGATTACTGTTTGTTCGTCACTTTCTGTTCTAATTAGTGCTTGTTCACCACTTTCTGTTCTGATTACTGGTTGTTCGTCACTTTCTGTTCTGATTACTGTTTGTTCGTCACTTTCTGTTCTGATTACTGTTTGTTCACCACTTTCTGTTCTGATTACTGTTTGTTCGTCACTTTCTGCTCTGATTACTGTTTGTTCGTCACTTTCTGTTCTGATTACTGTTTGTTCGTCACTTTCTGTTCTGATTACTGTTTGTTCGTCACTTTCTGTTCTGATTAATGTTTGTTCATCACTTTCTGTTCTGATTACTGTTTGTTCGTCACTTTCTGTTCTGATTAATGTTTGTTCGTCACTTTCTTTTCTTATTACTGTTTGTTCATCACTTTCTCTTCTGATTACTGTTTGTTCATCACTTTCTGTTCTGATTAATCTTTGTTCGTCACTTTCTTTTCTGATTAATCTTTGTTCGTCACTTTCTTTTCTGATTAATCTTTGTTCGTCACTTTCTGTTCTGATTACTGTTTGTTCATCACTTTGTGTTCTCATTAATGTTTGTTCATCACTTTCTTTTCTGATTACTGTTTGTTCATCACTTTCTGTTCTGATTACTGTTTGTTCATCACTTTCTGTTCTCTAGCATATCGAGACTATCTCTCCATACCATTACATATTCCATATGTATGGGATACGACCCCCCTTGGTCGTGGCGTGTGGATATCTCTTCAAGACACTCCAGCACGCCCGGCTACGCCCCACAGCTTATGTATAAAACAGCTATGCAGACGTGACACCGGTGATCGTTGATCTCCACTTGTGTGTGGGGGCAAAAGAGTGCTTACCTTGAGAGTACTGTGTATGTGCGTCTATTGGAGCGTGCTTCAGCATCCTCCGTGGGCGATGTATTTCTCCCTTCTAGGTCCCCTGGTAGCCCCGGTATTCCCCTGGTACCCCTTAGCTTGGTTCCCCCTAGCTGGCCCTTGCTTCTCCTTGGTTGGTCCCCCTTCCCCGGCATATCGCCTCGAAAAAAAAACAGGATTATGCACCGGTTGGGCCATGCTGTGCAGCTGCCGGCTAGTGCGTAGCTCGGCTACAGTGAGGAAACACGGCAGGGACACGGCTTCAGTGTTCAAGCATACGCTGTCGCCTTGGCACTGTGCAGCTCGGCTGCTAAGTGTGTTAACACAGAGAGGATACGACTTCAGCCTTCCTAACGTTCGCTGTTGGCCTGCTTAACAATGTGGGAATAAACAGTGGGGAATTATGCTACGTTTCGTGTCAGCTAATCGTTAGCCGGCCTGCGAGTAGGATTCCAGCCGGTTAGCCTGTCTGGCGTGTCGCCCGCAGCTCGGGGGTTAACGCGGCCAGCAGGGCTCCGCTCGTAGCTCGGCTACATTGGGGAAATGTGTCAGAGTTCCAAGCATATGCTTTTACCTGTCAGCACTGTGACGCAGGAGCTAATAAACAGTGGAAGGGGAATTCAGGTTGTGGCTAGCGCCGGTGTTCTGACAAAACGTCCTACCTTGTCAAAACATCCTACCGTAGCGTAAATTTATGGTCTTGTCTATCAATCCGTGCTACCTTATCAGAATATGCTACCTTACGTAGTTAATAGCTCCGTCGTATAGGTAGGACGTTCAGATGGCCAATTCACACTTAAAAACTTTGAGTTATTTCGCTAGGACGTTAAGAACATGCTTCCTGCTGGGATTTATTTAGGTAGCAAGTTCAGATGGTCAAATCACACTATTAAAACATGCTTCCTGCTGGGATTTATTTAGGTAGCAAGTTCAGATGGCCAAATCACACTATTAAAACATGCTTCCTGCTGGGATTTATTTGGGTAGCATGTTCAGATGGCCAAATCACACTATTAAAACATGCTTCCTGCATAGTTTTATTTGGGTAGCATGTTCAGATGGCAAAATCACACTATCAAAACATGCTTCCTGCATAGTTTTATTTAGGTAGCATGTTCAGATGGCCAAATCACACTATTAAAACATGCTTCCTGCATAGTTTTATTTGGGTAGCATGTTCAGATGGCCAAATCACACTATCAAAACATGCTTCCTGCATGGTTTTATTTGGGTAGCATGTTCAGATGGCCAAATCACACTATTAAAACATGCTTCCTGCATAGTTTTATTTGGGTAGCATGTTCAGATGGCCAAATCACACTATTAAAACATGCTTCCTGCATAGTTTTATTTGGGTAGCATGTTCAGATGGCAAAATCACACTATTAAAACATGCTTCCTGCTGGGATTTATTTAGGTAGCATGTTCAGATGGTCAAATCACACTATTAAAACATGCTTCCTGCATAGTTTTATTTGGGTAGCATGTTCAGATGGCCAAATCACACTATCAAAACATGCTTCCTGCATAGTTTTATTTAGGTAGCATGTTCAGATGGCCAAATCACACTATTAAAACATGCTTCCTGCATAGTTTTATTTGGGTAGCATGTTCAGATGGCCAAATCACACTATTAAAACATGCTTCCTGCATGGTTTTATTTGGGTAGCATGTTCAGATGGCCAAATCACACTATCAAAACATGCTTCCTGCATAGTTTTATTTGGGTAGCATGTTCAGATGGCCAAATCACACTATCAAAACATGCTTCCTGCATAGTTTTATTTAGGTAGCATGTTCAGATGGCCAAATCACACTATTAAAACATGCTTCCTGCATGGTTTTATTTGGGTAGCATGTTCAGATGGCCAAATCACACTATTAAAACATGCTTCCTGCATAGTTTTATTTGGGTAGCATGTTCAGATGGCCAAATCACACTATCAAAACATGCTTCCTGCATAGTTTTATTTGGGTAGCATGTTCAGATGGCCAAATCACACTATTAAAACATGCTTCCTGCATAGTTTCATTTGGGTAGCATGTTCAGATGGCCAAATCACACTATCAAAACATGCTTCCTGCATAGTTTTATTTGGGTAGCATGTTCAGATGGCCAAATCACACTATTAAAACATGCTTCCTGCATGGTTTTATTTGGGTAGCATGTTCAGATGGCCAAATCACACTATCAAAACATGCTTCCTGCATAGTTTTATTTAGGTAGCATGTTCAGATGGCCAAATCACACTATTAAAACATGCTTCCTGCACACAATCATCTAATGTTGACAAAGAATGCAAAGAGACATGGAGGGGGAAAGACAGCTGTTTTTATTAGAAGTTGTTATGTGTTTTCCTTACATTTTTTTGCATTTATATTCTTGGTTGCTCTCTTTATATTTTGCACATGCAAAATGTGCCCATCTTTGGCAAGATTCACACTGCACCTGGAAAGGAAAAATAAATAGCTCATATTATGTTTGGTGAATACTATTAGTCAACATTTTAAACATGATTAGCAAGTAATGATACTAAGACTTATGTGTTTCTTCTGTTTTGTTTTGTTTTGTTTTGTTTTACCATTTCAATCATGCTGCGGTCAGCGTCAGCATCTAACATAGAGCAAACAATGCAGTAATCCTCAGCGTTCCCTGAAACACATTCATTTTTAGGTTTTAATCAAACATTATTTATTGATTAATTAAAAAATAATAGTAAATTTGTTCCACAAATACTTCATGGCAAATTAGTCCCTTGAATTTTTTTTAATTAGACTTAAAGAAGGGTCTTATCTGAAAGTGTTTGAAAAGCAGTATTTAAATTGGAAGTACACACTCTAACGTGATAAGGACTTTACTGGACTTACCTCGATGTTCAAGTAGGGTGCAAGCTATCTGCATTCGCTCCAGCACAACTGCTTCTGTAGTGGTTAATACTTCACTGACCTCTCCAAAAGCAAGGTAGTGTTCTGCAAACTGAGATTTCTCATTATTATAATGTAAAGTCCTAATTGTAGCTAACAATAAATGGAATCATTTGAATAAGGGTTACCTTTAACAGCAAAACTCCGCAACTGCTGGAATCCTGTTGCTTGTTGTGTTGCATAGTCTGTAACTGCCACTCCATGGTGTCTTCATGCCCTCTCATCCTCAGAAAATTCCTATTTGAACAAAAATGTTTGTAATGAAACAAGAAATGTTTTATCTAAGAATAATACCTCAGTATCATGCATACCTCCAGTTGCGCAGAATTTTCCTGTCATAAACACCTTCATTCCCCATGGGGTCTATGAGCAGTATTCTCTGTGCAGAAATGTTGACAATCTAAAGAAAAAGTTAATAAATTAATTAAAATTACTATAGTTTTTGCCACTGAAAACCTATTTAAGAATAACACTTTCAGCAAGAAACTGCTTCACAACAAATTAATAACTAAATGGACACATACCACAAGAATCCAGTGCATACCAAAGTTCACAGGGCACAACCACATGACATTTACATGGTGGCTTCTTCTGTACGGCTTGATATGGTCAATGCTGTAGTGATTTTTTAAAGTTGCTCCTTCCGTGTTTTTTAATCTCACACATTTGCCAGCGATGTCTTGAATGGTGTAGGGTCCTGAAAAATCTGGATCAAACCTTCCTCCCTTCCTTCCACGTTTCCTCATGTTCAAGAGAAGAACTTCATCTCCAACGCTGTACACAAGGTTTCTGTACTTCTTCTGGACTCGTCTGGCATAGGCTTCCTTTTGTAAGTCTTGGGACTTTGCCATATTTTCCTCTACAGTTTTTTTTAACTTGCCCTTGTGTGTCTCTTGTAGAAGATACAAAGTCACCGTAACTCGACTCCTCAGGGAGAATGATGGAGGACAGCTAAAATTTTCACATTTTAAATTACAATTAAAATCATAAAGACAAATAATGCATGTGAAACATGAACTGAAAAATCTAACTATAATAACTCATGTTTAAAAGTAAATATACTATTATAAAGCTTTGAGCACAGAAAGCCACAAAGATAGACTCATATCATTTTTTGTATAGTCATTTTTACTCTTGATACACTTCCATAGGTGAACACATTATACTTAACGGTCTCCTCAAGATGTATTACTTTACATAAAGATACAAATATAAAGAAGTAACTAGTCACTTACTTTATCTTTTAAATGTTTCTTGCATATAGAAGTTAAGCAGAGAAGATTAAAGCTGCAGCCAATATCAATATGCACAATTTCCAATTAAGATTACATTTAATTTATGCATTATCATAGTTGTTGCATAAATAGAATTCCTTAATAACACTTACTGGGACTTCAACAGGAACTTCAGAAGGATATGTAGCTTCTCTCCCATACATTAAACGGAATGGTGTGTATTTGGTTGTGGTGTGGACCTTGGACCTCAAAGAAAACAGTGTAGCATCCAGATACACATCCCAGTCATTCTGTTGACTGTTGACTAATTTTCTCAGGCCTCTACATGTGGACATAAAAAAAACACAATAGTGACAGTGTCTTAAAAGCAAATGAAATGTTACATACAAATAAAACATACCTTTTTATGTTGTCATTTTTCTTTTCGTCTAGGCCATTTGTCTGAGGGTGATATGCTGCTGTGACACTTCTTTCTATTTTCATTAAGCTGCAAAGTCTTGAGTTGAGCTTCAAAGAAAAAAGAAAATTGTTTTTTAAAAACAACCACACAAAACCTTTGGCCTGGCAGCTACTTGGCACACTGTGGCCAAGTACTTACCTAAAGAGGTATGGAAAAGTAAACTTAACACTTACCTCGTTAACAAATTCTCTTCCTTGGTCGGATAAAATTCGTTTTGGGCAGCCATGTCTATATATGAGTGAGCACAACTGATGAGCTACCTCAGCAGCACTTTTGCTTTTTAATGGAAAAGCCTCAACCCATTTTGAAAAATAGTCTGTTGCAGTCATAATGTACTGGAAGCCACTAGACGTTTTTGGAAGAGGTCCAGTTAGATCTATTCCGATTAGCTCCCAGACATGTGACACCTGTCAATGATAAAAGAATCACATTAATATGTAATGTACATTATAACATTACTATTTTCTACTAAAATGCTACTGATATTTACCTTTATACACTGCAGTGGTTGCACAGCAGCCAATGGTTTTCCCATTTTTTGACACTGGTCACAAGCCAGGACCTTAAACATATTGAACGATCTTTATATTACCCAACAATCGCAATTAATTAAACAACAAAATTGCAAATGTTCTATAAAAATACTCGATCAAGTGGCGAAACAGTGTTAATTACTGTACATCATCCTGAAATCTGGTACGTGTCTTCAGGATAACTATGCATTCTATTGGTGCACTATTAACATACTATATATAAATAACAACTTTAAAAATACATACCCAATTCCCAATGTCAACCGACATGCCATACCAGTAAAATCTGGAACAAATTGCAGTTCGAGTCTTGAGTACACCAGTGTGTCCACCGATGGGACTTGAATGAAACTCTTGGAATAGTCCCATGGCTTCTTCTTTTGTTTTTATCACTCTCCTGTTTCCAAACAAGAGCACTCCGCCTATATTTAAAAAATGTAAATTAATTATAACATGTATTTAACCAATAATTACATTTAGTTGTTTATTTACATTACAATACTGACCCTTCAGTCTGAATTTTGCGGCGTATCTCCTAAGGGTTTGCCTCTGGGACTTATCGTATTCCGATGGGTAGGACCCAGCAGACAGAAACATGAGCAGTTCCTCGTATTTGTTCTCCATAACTAAGGAGAAAATTGGACAATTTCAACATGGCTTCGGAATCCATACAGTAAAATAAAACGACTACACGACGTTATCACGCAATTAACAAGTATGTGGTGCAGTAGTACTTTCTTCGACATAACAACGGAGCGTTTATTCACCATAACAACGGAGCGTGGTGTCCAGTAACTGCAGGAGGACTAAAATAAATTGAGAAGGTTTGCAGAAGTTGAAAAGCACAAAATAAACACTTGGAATATGACTTCGAGTGAGCAGCTTAAGGTAAACAATTATCATCTGTAATAAAGAAGTAAAACTTATAATACAAACCTTTTTTCGAAAGCAACGAGATCGGCACAAGATCGGGGTAGGATGAAATAATAGGCGTGTACTATTTACACCGGAAACATGGCCGTTTTGAATTGTGCGCATGCGCAGTAACAACAAGTAGGGCAGCTTGATGGGCGTTTTGTCAGAACACCGGCTACCTGTTAGCACTTCCTGGTTAGCATGTGGCCCCGCCCCCTTGCTTGGTAGCAGAAGTATGGCAGCCCACACGTCCCAAACATGTCTGTGTATGGCATTTTTGCCTTTTTATCGTAGGCACTGTGCTGGCTGAAGAAGCTGTTGCTTGCATGCACTGCTTTGTTGCCAGCGCGGACTAGACAGACCGTGCTGGGTTTGAAAGCATTAAATGACCCGCCCCTCCCCCTTCTCCTGCCTCCAAAAATGAGAGAGCAGGCTACTATGGGGAACATGGCTGCCACTGCTGTGACTCCAGTCATGGCATGGGCCATGGGCTGGGTCCCCTCCCATACCTGTTGCTGATTTACTGCTGGCCCTTCCCACAGCGTCCCTCCCATGGCTCCGCCTCTGTGAGGCCTGGGCTTGGAGGTTGACTGACATGTGGCGGATGTTGAAGAAGCTTCCATCTTCTCCTTCGGTGTTGCCCACCTGTCCCTGGGCTGCCCTGGGCTGTCTGGCGAGTTGGGTCCTTTCGGCTCCTGATTGCAGCATGCTGGGTGTGGGAATTAACCCTTCCTGGGGTCCACTCTAGCTTAATAGACCTCCAGGTTGTTGCTATCACGCAGCCTCAGTGCCTGCTGCCTAAGGTGCCGCTGCTGCCGTATGTGCCCTGCCTCCTGGCGTTTATGATCCCCTGCCCGCAGTTGAATGCTGCCATGCATGGCAGGAGTAGTTGCCTTTGCCCCCCCCCCCCCCCCCCCCCCCCCCCACAGGGGCACCACGGGGGACTGTCCTCTCCCCCTTCCTCTTCACCCTCTACACCACAGACTTCAGCCACTGCACGGAGACCTGCCATCTTCAGAAGTTTTCTGATGACTCTGCGGTGGTTGGATGCATCAGCAGGGATGATGAGACAGAGTACCGGGCTGTGGTCGACTCCTTTGTCACATGGTGTGAGCAGAATCATCTGCAGTTCAATGTGGCAAAGACCAAGGAACTGATCGTGGACTTCAGGAAGACCAGGAAACACTTGGGGGTCAGTGTTGACATTGTGGAGGACTATAAATACCTTGGAGTACACATTGACAATAAACTGGACTGGGCTAAAAACACCACAGCACTTTACAGGAAGGGCCAGAGTCGTCTCTATTTTTTGAGGCGACTGAGGTCCTTCAACATCTGCCAGAAAATGCTCAGGATTTTCTATGAGTCTGTTGTGGCCAGTGCGATCCTCTATGCTGTTGCATGCTGGGGGAGCAGGCTGAGGGTCGCAGATGCCAACAGACTTAATAAACTAATCTGTAAGGCCAGCAATGTTGTGGGGATGGAGCTGGACTCCCTCAAGGTGGTGTCGGAAAGGCGGATGCTGTCCAAGATAAAGACAATGTTGGATAACACCTCCCACCCACTCCATGACATGCTGGTCAGTCACAGGAGCTCGTTCAGTGAGAGACTGAGATTATCGAAAAGCACCACTGAACGACACAGGAAATCTTTCCTGCCTGTGGCCATCTCCCTGTACAACGCATCCACTTAACACACTGTTTGCTGCTACAGCTACACATGTTTCTTTTCCAAATATTTATTTATAAGTGACTTATGTATGTATGTATGTATATATATGTATATATTGTACTATTCTTAGTTAGCGTATTGTCTGTCTTGTCTTAATGTTGGTTTATAATGGAGCACTGTAACAAAAAATAATTTCCCCCAGGGATCAATAAAGTATTCTGATTCTGATTCTGATTTTCAAGTTCCTCAGTGACTTTGTTCCAGTACGCCTCACGGTCTGCTTTCATCTTCAGCCGCACCTCACGGTTTAGCCAACGACACTTTTCAAAGTTGGTTAGCTTGGCCTTCTTGCGTTTGACGACCAAGTCGAGACAGTCGTCCGAGATCCACGGTTGTGTGTGACGTCAGGCGGGTGGGCACAGCGGCTTGGCGCAGTCCAAGATGGCTTCCGATATTGTTTGCTCTTCTTTGTTGGCATCGTCGCTCAGGGGGAGTAGGGCGAAGCGGTTCGATAATGCGATCTGGAATTCTTGACGGCGGTCATTGTTGGTGAGGTGATGCCAGCCCAGCCTGGGCGGTTTGGGTGTCGGCCTCTTCGCTCGTTGGAGCTTCAGGCGCACTCTGGCGCGGAAAAGATAGTGATCAGAGCCGCAGTCAGGTCCGCGCATCGCCCGGACATCTTGCAAGGATAATCGGAACCGGGTGTTGATGAGCACATAGTTGAGTAGCGCTGAGTCATTTCCTCTTGGGTTGCGCCATGTCAGACGGTGCTTGAGCGAGTGTTGGAATAGCGTGTTCCCGAGGACCAGTTTGTTGGCGGCGGCAAATGACAGCAATCGTAGCCCGTTGTCGTTCATTTTTGCATGGCCGAATTTTCCCATCGTCGATTCCCAGCCAGTGCAGTCTTCTCCGACGTGGGCGTTCATGTCGCCGGCGATCATGATCATGCCGGTTTGAGGTAGGGAGTCCAAGACGTCTTGCAGGCAATCATAGAAATCATCTTTAGATGCGTCGGAGTTCATTTCGGTCGGTGCATAGACCGCGATGATATGTAGCTTGATTGTACCGTTGACAGTTAGGACAGCGATACGGTCAGATATAGGTTGGAAGGCCACGACGCTTGCAGAGAACCGATGGTGTACCATGAAGCCAACTCCGGCTTCTCTTTTGTCGCCGCCCGAGTAATACAACGTCATCTTTTCGTCCATGGCCGGCACTTCGACAGAGACAGTGCCAGTTCCAGTCAGCCGAAGTTCCGATAGGGCCGTTATCGAGACGTTGAGTTTTGAAAGTTCACGGGCGATGATCTCCTTCTGCCCAACAAGATGACCAGTTCTGACATTCCATGCTGCAATGTTGATCGGCGTCTTGGGCGTGAGACGATGGAATTGATGGCCAGTAGTCCATTTCCCACCAGCGCCCTGGGTCCCCAGCGCTGGCGCATCGGCTGCCCCGGATGCGGGCTGTTACTTGGTGGCTCGGTGTGCTGCGTTCCCTGGCTATCTGCCTCGCGGTTCCTGGGCTAACATTGAGCGGCCGATCACTTGCGGTCCTGCGTCCTGCAGGACCGGTTCAGGCCAGTCTGGTATCTGCAGACTGCTGCCTCCACCCCCTGGCTCAGCCTTCGTGTCTGGCTTGGCCCTGACTGGGGTGGTGTGTACATATGTGTATTTGTACATAGTTCTTCACTCTCGGCAGTTCGGTTGCACTGTCTCCTCGCGGGGTGTCTTAAAGAGTTACCGTACATATGGAATATGTAACGGTGTGGAGAGATAGTCTCTCACTAAGAGAACCAAGGTTACACCATAACCGTACGTTCTCTAGCATATCGAGACTATCTCTCCACCGTGAGGCCACTCGGAGACGCGTTCCGATCAAACGATCACCGGTGTCACGTCTGCACAGCTGTTTTATACGTAAGCTGTGGGGTGTAGCCGGGTGTGCCGGAGTGTCTTAAAGAAATATCCACACGCCACGACTAAGGGGGGGTCGTACCCCATACATATGGAATATGTAACAGTGTGGAGAGATAGTCTCTCACTAAGAGAACCAAGGTTACACTGTAACCGTATGTTCTCATTAATGTTTGCTCATCACTTTCTGTTCTGATTAATGTTTGTTCATCACTTTCTGTTCTGATTAATGTTTGCTCATCACTTTCTGTTCTGATTACTGTTTGTTCATCACTTTCTGTTCTGATTACTGTTTGTTCACCACTTTCTGTTCTGATTACTGTTTGTTCATCACTTTCTGTTCTGATTACTGGTTGTTCATCACTTTCTGTTCTGATTACTGGTTGTTCGTCACTTTCTGCTCTGATTACTGTTTGTTCATCACTTTCTGCTCTGATTAATGTCTTTAAAGTTTTACTTTGAAACATCTGAAGTCATTGCTGGTTTACGCCCTTGCCCACGCACCTGTGAAGTGGAAGCACCTGAGCCTCATTTCCCCTGCCAGCATTTAAGCAGAGGGATGGCAGCAATTCATCACCAGATCATTGTGTGACTCGCACTCCCTTGAATTGTCCCTTTTTTTCTTGAGTCTTGAGTGTCTGGCTGCGAGCAGCGAGTGACCAAAGAGGATGGAGTCCGTTACCGCCCCTTACGCCACTGGTTTTAGGGTTTCCCCAGTTACAGCAACATAAACCCATGTTGGATTGGAAAAGGGAATGCCTTGTGGGATAAAGGGGTGGTGCCACACGACCTGTTTAAAAGCCACCACCCTCTCTGTCAGTTTACTGAATCCCTCTGTCACACAATCCACCTTACCATTCTTCAGTTCCATCTGTTTATCACGACCTTGAAGAGACTCACGTCTTCCTTCAACAGTTGCCGGTGCGATTATTATTAAACTAGTGGTACATGTGCCACAGTCTGAGAATGACTGACCTAGGAGATTGAGTTTGGCATATAGGAGGCCCAACGAACTGAACCGGACCCTGGGACTGTCCCTCCAGGACTCTTTGTTCCCTCCTCTGTTAGGTCACTGGGCACGCACAACCACATTCACCTGGCACCCAGGGGTCCACCACACCATCTCATTCATTTAAAGTAGAGCAGGACGACATGGCAAAAAATATGTATCACGATATATATTTGAAAATTTGCGCTAACAATATAACTGACGATATAATTGATGCGAGACAAAATACAACTCCACAACTTTACTAGCACAAAAAAAAAAATCTATTTTCACTTAAACAAGCAGCTGTTTTATAAAAATTTATAAAAATTTATAAAAATTTAACAGTGCAAAAGCAAATTCCTTGCTGAAAGTTTAGAAATGGGCTGACACATCCTGAGCATAACCATGTAAAATATCCACTGAAGTTAAAAAGAGGTGCAACATTAAACTGCAGTGTGCCAAATAAAAAAGTAAAATACGTATTTTCCGAGCCATAAAGTGCACGGGATTATAAGGCACATTAAGCGAAACAAAGCAGTCAGATAAATCAAGCTTTATTCAACTCCTACTTCTTGCTTCCTCCACTTCTGTACCATTGATTCATTAATGGTACAGAAGTGTACCATTAATGCTGTATTCTATCACAGCTGTTCTATTCCCATGTTGTTGCAGTATATTAATGACTAACCTCGTATTGTGGATGGATTATCTCAGTTGTTCTGCTGACTGAAGTTTGGTCCGTTTACAGCATTCTGCCATGCGATTGCATTTGTCTCTAATCATCAGGAACCTTCACGTTAACTTTTATCGAGTGGAAAAGCGTTAGCGTTCATCCTCCAACGTTGCTGTTTATGTTATGCTAACATAGCTGTGTTGCTAGCGATCACGTAGCACATCATTATATACCACCTAGCCCAACTTCAGTAACCTTACCAACATCACTGCTGTTTAGTTTCCTGTCTTCGTTTATGTTGGAAGTGATAGCAGAGCTGCACGTTTTAATTTTTTCAGAAATCTCTCAGTCAGAACATGCTATATCATGCTTAGGTAACTAGCGAAACTAGCGAGCTAACTTCCACTAACTTCCTGCTAACTTTTAACTTCGTTAAATGTAATAAATTCTGTTTTCATGGATGCCCAGATGTTAAACTTCATAGTTACACCTGGTAAAGCAGCAATGCTGATTGTTTTATTAAAGATGAAAGAATTTAGACAGTTTTTAACTCTCAGTGATGCTGCCGTGTTCGTTTGACTTCGGGACCTGAAGCGGAGGGAGTTTAGGACCCAGATTACTCCCAGATTTACAAGCACCTTAGTCCGACAAATACGGCAATAACGACGGTCTGCTTGCATGTTCTACAAAAAAATGTGCTTTGGTGGGTATCTGACAGACAAACACCAAACCAGTTCCACATCACTGAAGTGGCACCATTTTTACAAACCAATTGTGGTTCATCCGTTTCACTCAATAAGATGCTTTCTCCCTTCTCATTCTCCGTTGTCGCCATGCTTTTTCGTCCATGTGCGTATGAAGACAAAGGCACTGCGCATTCGCGTTTTACCCATATTCATTTTCTTATCGTTGCCTAACATTGTACCGGTATTACCGTGAACTGTATAATATGGCCAAGCCCTAATTTAAAGCTTCGCTTAGTGGCCTACTCTCGCCAAAGATGTCCGTGAGTACATTTCTGCCTGGCCAGTCTGCGCACAGAACAAGACCTCTAACCAACTGGCCTCTGGCGTGCTCTGATCCTTGCCGATGGCAGGCCATCCCTGATCACATATCACCATCGACTTTGTCACGGGCCTGCCACCCTAATCAGGTAACACAATCATCCTAACTATCATTGGTCGTTTCTACCTAAGCTCCCCACAGCTCTGGCAACTGCCTGGCTCCTAACAACTCACGTACTTCGTCTTCATGATATCCCTGCTGACATTGTCTCTCACCGAGGCCCACAATTCACATCACAAGGCTGGAAGGTTTTCTGTTCGGTTCTGGGAGCCCAGGTTAGTGTTTCTTGTGCTTTTCATCCACAGACAAGTAAACAGAGAACAGGCTAACCAAGAGCTTGAGGCAGCCCTCCAATGTGTGGCCTCTACCCACCAGACCACCTGGAGCAAACATCTCCCTTGGATCGAATACTCGCGTAACAGCCTCACCTCTTTGGCCACTGGATTGTCTCCCTTCGAGGCATCCCTGGCTTCTTTAAGTTTCTTTAATTTTTTAAGCTTGTGTTTTGGATGAACCCGTTTGTGTCTCAGTGTGTGGCTTGATCTCCACCACTTACTCTTAGAACTGAAGAAGCTTTACTGGTGAAACTTGCAGACCATTTTCTTTCCAAGCTCCTTAGATCACTGACGCTTGTTTTTCTCTTTGTAAAATGAAATTTTAATTGAATTTTGAATAAAATGTGTTTTTTTCCTTTCTCCTTTAGAGTGCAGACATGTCAGCTGCCAACAATCTGAGATCTGAAAATCAGTTTCTGTGCTCCATCTGTCTGGATGTGTTCACTGATCCAGTCACTACATCATGTGGACACAACTTCTGCAAAACCTGCATCAGTCAGCACTGGGACATGAATGTCATCTGTAAGTGTCCCTTGTGTAAAGAGACTTTCTACACTAGACCTCAGCTGAGGGTCAACACCTTCATCTCTGAGATGGTTGATCAGTTCAGACGTGAAGCTCAGCAGAAAGCCAGCAGCAGCAGCTCAGAGCAACAAGCTGCCAAACCAGGAGAAGTTCCCTGTGACGTCTGCACTGGAATCAGACTGAAGGCCCTGAAGTCCTGCCTGGTGTGTCAGACCTCCTACTGTCAGACTCACCTGGAGCCTCATCTGACAGTGAAAGGTTTGAAAAGACATCAGCTGATTGTTGCTGTGGAGAACCTGGAAAACAGGATGTGTATGAAGCACGATAAACTCCTGGAGCTGTTCTGTAAGACCGACCAGACATGTGTCTGCATGCTCTGCTCTGCTTTAGACCACAAGAACCACGAGTTTGTTCCTCTGAGAGAAGAATATGAAGGAAAGAAGGCAGAGCTGGAGAAGACAGAGGCTGAGATTCAGCAGATGATCCAGAAGAGACGACTGAAGATTCAGGAGATCACAGAGTCGGTGAAGATGAGTAAAGATGCTGCAGACAGACAGAAAGCAGAAGGTGTTCAGGTCCTCACGGCTCTGATGGAGTCTGTTGAGAGACGCCTGAAGGAGCTCATGAAGGAGATCGAAGACAAACAGGAAGCTACAGAGAAACAGGCTGAAGGTCTCATCAAAGATCTGGAACAGGAAATCTCTGAGCTGATGGAGAGAAGCTCTGAGGTGGAGCAGCTCTCACGCTCTGAAGACCACCTCCACCTCCTCCAAAGCTTCTCCTCCCTGAAAGCTGCTCCACCCAGCAAGGACTGGACAGAGGTCAGAGTTCATCCACCATCATATGAGGGGACTGTGGGGAGAGCTGTGGCTCAGCTGGACGAGACAGTCTGGAAATATATGAATGACTTGTTTGAGGCTGAGCTGCAGAGGGTGCAGCAGTATGCAGTAGATGTGTCTCTGGATCCTGATACAGCTCATCCTTATCTCATCCTGTCTGATGATGGAAAACAAGTGAAGTATGGTGATGTGAAGAAGAAACTTCCAGACAATCCAGAGAGATTTTCTCCATGTCCTAATGTTTTAGGAGAGCAGAGTTTCTCTTCAGGCAGATTTTACTTTGAGGTTCAGGTTAAAGGAAAGACTAAATGGGATTTAGGAGTGGCCAGAGAGTCGATCAACAGGAAGGGAAACATCACATTGAGTCCTCAGGATGGTTTCTGGATTGTGAGGTTGAGAAATGGAAATAAGTACAGTGCTTGTGCTTCACCTCCAGTCCGTCTCTGTCTTCATCCTGGTCCTGAGAAGGTGGGGGTGTTTGTGGATTATGAGGAGGGTCTGGTCTCCTTTTATGATGTAGGTGCTGCAGCTCTGATCTACTCCTTTACTGGCTGCTCCTTCACTCACAAACTCCACCCATACTTCTGTCCCAGTAACAATGATGGCGGTAAAAACTCTGCACCTCTGATCATCTGTCCTGTCAATCAAACTGAGTTGATCAACGACTGATTTTATTTGATGAACTGATTGATTTTTATTGAGGAGAACAAATGAACATATTGAGCATAATACTCTCCATGTTTTCTATAGAATCTGATTATCAGGACTCTGACTTTGATCTGATTCTCATGGAATTTGACGCAAACAGAAGAAAAGTTGAATCAGGAAATGTTCCTACTAATGGAGACTCAAGCTGAAGAATCATGTGTGGGTGTTATACGGAGCATTCAGTTTTCAGCTGAGGGGAGTTGGATAAAAAGTGGTTTGGTTATTTTGGGTCTGTGAGGATTTTTGATGTGTTTACTGAAAACTGATAAGACGGGATAATATTCAAAGAGTGGTGGAGAAAGGAGAAGGTGAAGTACAGACTGCTGCATCCTTCTAGTCACATAATTTTGATGTGATGATTATATTTCCATGTTCTGATGATTTGGTTTAAAGATAAACATAGAGTTGGAAAATGGCTGCAATCACAGCATGAATGAGATGCTGAAGGCTATATTTGTACTTGTTTTGTCCACTAAACTTTGTCTTTGCTATGCCTCTGCTTGTTTATATGAGTAATGAGCCTGATGGCCTTTTGTAACAGTTACAACATTTGCACTGGCTATTATAATCTCCTAGGGTGTAACTCCCTCTCCCCGCATGTGGCATTGTCATCACCCTTTACTTACATTTATGTTTTCCTCCTTCATGCTGCTACATTTGGTTAATTAGCGCTTCTAAATTTCCTGTAGTCCTGAATGGTTATGTGTCTCTCTCTTGACCTGTCCACGGCAGAGAGCAAGCTTGGGTGAGCTAGTGTTGAACATCTACACCTGCAGGAGCCTTATTAAGACTTATTGTTCATTCTCCTGCCAGTGGTGGAGGAGACTTCTTTACTTTCTTTCGGTTGAAGAAGAGGCCTCGCAGTCCGGCTGTCTCACTGATGACATTGAGGGATTAGCGGCTGCCATCTATTCCAGACCTCGAGTGTTTGAATCTAAGTACTCACACACATGTTCACATTCAGTGCTGTGCATTTTCTTTATTTGGCTGGACAGCTATCACAATTATTTTCTCATTCACAAAGAGTATACAAAGACATTTTGGTTAGTACCAAATAGACACACTCTGATTACGGACTGAGGAGGCTGCAGTTTTGCAACCCCAGGACTGAGAAGAAGACTCTATAAATACCATACTCACATATCTCCAGGCTAAGAGAAGGGTAATTGATGCAAATATTTTCTTTTCATCTTCTAATCTTTGTTTAAACTTTATTCCAAGAGAACTGTAAGTTGTTCAGGTTGTAAACATATTCACCTAGATCATCTTACAATGCTGATATTGCAGCCATTCCCCAACTTTCTGTGAATGGTACTCATGGCCATTGGACAATGGACTTTCATCAGTAATTGTAGATCAATGGTCATGAGAATTTGCATATTAATGATCACGAAACTGACCTCAAACCCCCATTGTTCATTCAGTGGGCTGGTTTCAGTCATTATGCAAATGTACAGTTTATAAGATTGCGAAAAACTGCAGTCAGCTGAGACTGAAGAAGTCACTCGGATGAGTGATGAAACATGTCCCCCACTGAAAATGTTATGACCAGTTGAACAAAAACTACTTTGGGAAATATTAACCTAGTGTTGGTTAAGTTTCCTTCGATTTGCCAGTGTCAAGCTGATGTGTAAGAGGGTATGTTAGGAAGTTCTGGAGGTGTTAAAGTAGCATGTGTTCCAGTCCATCAAGTGAGGTATTGAACACTGATGGTAAACTGCCATTAGAAACCTAATTAAATTGTCCTCTGTTGGTATTAATATTGTTTCGATTATTCCTTGGTGAGGAAGCAGAAAATTATTTGAAATAAGTTTACCATGGGTTTGTTTTTAAGAGCTTGATCAATTGCAGCAGAGACATTACTTCAGTTGAAAAGTAATTAGTTATTGTTACTATTTACCACTTCAAAAAAGTTACTGTTACTGAATTAGTAACTGAGTTACAATTTTATAAAAGTAACTAATTACAGAAAAAGTAACTACTGTTGTACTTTAAAAAAAATGTTTAACAATAAAAATTTGGATCCCCTCTGAATGGAACTAAAATACTAAAATATAAATTAATAAACATGCTAAAACTTCTATTCATTTCTTTATTTAATAAAGTTTAATAAATTTCATAAGTGTTATTTTTTTAAGTGAATGCTTTCTGTTTTTTCTTCACAGCAGAAGGTCTGCTCTTTAGTCATACATCATACAACATCATAAAGTCTAAAATAAAACATGATTGTCACTGTCTCTGCAGCCACTGTAGAATGACAGGCCTTGTTCCATAACTCCATGCACTTTGTTGTAGGGCTTCTATATACAGTGGAACCCCAACCGACGAAATTAATTCGTTCCCGAGGGTCTTTCGTAAGTCGAAAATTTTCGTAAGTCAAAGCACCCATTGCGCGTTTTGAGTGAGGCGATGCTGAACGATAGACTATAGGATAAAGCAACAGAAATGAAGACTGGAAATAAAACGAGACGTTTCAGTCACACAGCAGAGCACTCAGCTGTTAGTTAATGTGATGACCTTGAGCTGTGTTTGTTCAATAGGAGTTGGTAGCAGATGCAGAGGTGGTTCTTTAACTGATACGGTGGCTTTGAAAACATTCTCATATCCCAGCACACAGAGTAAATCATGTATTATTATGTGAAGTGGCGATAAAACTGAATTAAAAATTGAAAAGTGCTGTAGTTGTGTTTAACTCCTGCATCTCGGTCACTTCTAATGACACATAAATCAATGTTCAGAAGTCCTTGCTGTGTGTGAGACACTGACAGATGAAGCTCTTCTTCTCTTCGTGTCTTTGATCAACTACTTTTGTTTTGATTGTCATGATCACCGTCGCTCTCACTGTGTGCGAGGAAATCTGGATCCTGTTCTTATATGAATGATGCTAATCTCCATCTGTCGTTATCATAATCTGTGATCATCCCAGCACTGAAACAAACTAACAGTTCACCTGTAACTCAGTTTGTAATCCACATGTCTGAACGACAGATGAACGTGATTGGCTCAGACGCTACTTGTCTGCATTTTTATTCTCTCCTTTGTTCTGCAGCTTAAGGACTGAAGCAGTGTGTGCATTACACCAGAGATTTGGATTTTCTTCTGCTTTTAATAAGCCTGAACTAACAGAATGCTTTCTACTCTATTTTGCTTGTAACTGTAGGTTTTTATATGAAATAAAACCATTTAAGCACAAACATCATAAATGATCTAAACATCAGATATTATCTGAGGAGTACCAGCCAGACAGAGTCAGGCTCACCTTAATGCACAACTTGGGAGAGAATTTTAAAACGTTGACACACTGATCATCAGACCTTCACGAGACAGGGAGTAATATATCAAGCTTGAGTATGAGTACGCAAATATTTGTGGAGATTCTTTTCTGAGGTCGGGTTACACCGAAGGACGGCTTTGTCACTCCCTCCTTGACAAAGCAGTCAGAGATGTGCGTATAGTGCTTATCACTGCTAATCAAGCCAGTAAAGTAAGATGTTCTTGCAGCGTTTAGTCAGTTGAACAAGGTTAATAAGGTCTTTTTCCACATCTGTTCAGCTTTTCTACAGAATATAATCCTGCATCCAAGAGGAAGGATTGACGGTTTGAAATAAGCTGTATTTTAAGGGGCTACACAATGGAGAGCTAATCGACATGTATTATTAAAACAATTGAGGTTACCACAGATTTTTGAAAACGTGGATGTTTAAATAAGGCAGAGAGATTAGAATATAAGTGCAGAATTCAGATATAGCTTCTGAACTTTAGAATGAATTATGTAGTAGTCATTTTGTGGAGTATTTCTTACTCAGCTTGTTTACACTCTGCCTGAGCACTCACACCACTTTATACAACACGCCTCATTAATGGCACAAGCTTTAAGTGCTTTCTATCCCACACTCACACTGCAGTGGGCTGTGGAGAACAACCTGGGGTCAGCATCGTGCCCGAGGATATTTGGCATGCAGACTGATAGATGTGCTCCCTTCTGAACCACAGCCACACTATGAGATCACATCCTTCTAATTACAAGGATTATGTTTCTTCCCTCAGGAGTTGGGATGATGGGCAGTGAGTACGACTGAACATAGAGATGGGAGGAGCTGAGGAAAGCATGAAAAGCTCTGAGACAGAATGATTGGCTGTTTATTATTTCACTCAATGGCACGTAAATCAATTCATAATCCTGGTAATGTGTTTTTCTTTCAGAATCTCTGGTTGCTATGCTCTCTCACAATTAAAATGAATCCACAGTTCATTTCTTTTCAAACTCAGAGTCTTTTTATCTTTCATGTTGTTTTTACGTTGTTCTAGTGCAACACTCAGGCTGTAGTTTCCAGTTCCTGTGTATTATCTGCACACATGGTTTCTGACAACAAAGCTGACTTTGACTTGGAACATGTCGTGTCAGCAAAAGCTCTGGATAATGTTTCAGCGAGTCCTGTTCTCCAGACAAGAGATGCTATTTGGCAATAATAGCAATAATTTTCCACATGGAAAATCTTTCTATACAACTTTGTTTGCTGTGTGAGCTTCACTTCTATTTGTAGAAGTAAATAGAAACACTCATGTTCTCTTGTCCTCTTATACTCTGTTCAGGTCTGTTGAAAATAATGTCCCAGTGGAAAAGCTTGTTAGTTTAGGCCTTTATAGATTCTGATGATCTCTGAGCAGCAGCAGCAGAAGGAAATAAACCTCCAACAGAACGAACTCTGGGAAATTCAGTCATCTTTTCACAGGTGGGGATGAGGTGAGAGAAACAAAGAGCTTTTAGAAATAACAGTCAACAAACACATTATTGGGATGAAGTCCTTTCAGCCTCTGTGCGACACACAGACAACCTCCCACAGGCACACACAGACAACCTCCCACAGGCACACACAGACAACCTCCCACAGACACAGACACACACAGACAACCTCCCACAGGCACAGACACACACAGACAACCTCCCACAGGCACAGACACACACAGACAACCTCCCACAGGCACAGACACACACAGACAACCTCCCACAGACACAGACACACACAGACAACCTCCCACAGGCACAGACACACACAGACAACCTCCCACAGGCACAGACACACACAGACAACCTCCCACAGACACAGACACACACAGACAACCTCCCACAGGCACAGACACACACAGACAACCTCCCACAGGCACACACAGACAACCTCCCACAGACACAGACACACACAGACAACCTCCCACAGACACACACAGATGAAACGAACATATATTGATGAACTCAGGATGACCTACTAGCCTTGTGTACATGTGAGAGCTTCAGGTATATAGAATTACTGAAGGCTGTTGTTGAGTGTTAGTAAAAGGCGTACATGTGACAGGCGTGTACTCTCTGACGTGAAATGTTTCTGAGGCCAAGGTAAGGCCAAGCTGGGCAGCCAAGACCAAGAAATGGACCAAACCCACCAGAATTGTTATATGTAGCAACGAGCAGCACTTTGCATGTTGAAGGACACGTGTATCAGCAGGGGTGGCTTACCCAAGAACACGAGCCACTCTTCTGTTCCTCGTGTGGTTCTGGGGCACACCGCTCCTCCTGGCTGCCTGACCCACGTCTTCTCCTTTCACCCTGAATCATGTTCGCTGAAGCCAGAACTTTTCTATGTCTCACAAAAAAACAAATCACCTGTTCACCAGCCGTTATGTTTATCAGTAGGCTGGCTTTATTGTGCTCATTAATCTGCAATAAGGACATAGTTAAAGCCTTGTATTCTTACTTGTATTGTTCCAACAGTTGTGCTGGCTCAGGGGTGTCAAACTCAATCGCACAGGGGGCCAAAGGTCAAGGCCCGCTTTAGGTCGCTGGCCACACAAGATAAACATTTATTGAACACTAAAACAATGTGTTTAAACATAAATATGAATAAAAACAGACAGGAATATTATTAAAGATTAAATAAACTTCAAAAAATAAACTTTAACTTTAAATATTTTGCTCTCCATAAAAATATATCCTGTCAAAATTACACAAGTTAGAAATATGAACATGCTGCCAGAAACCCAGAAAAAATAAATGAGAGCAAACACAAGGTTGGAGCCGCATGTAGACGAGCTGGGCGCTGCTGCAGGAGTGCAGCTAATAAACTGTGCGGGCCAGTCAGTGTCTTTCCCTGAGTGCATCATTACACTGCAGCTGCAGCTGCATCTGCACAGGTGCAGCTCAGCAAAGTGCGCTGACTGGGTTCAACATTACTGCAACAGGGAAAGTGAGGCAGGCTGCACTGGTGCATTTGTGACAGCTTGAAACACCTTCACTGCGTCATACATGTCCATGAACTGACAGGTTTCCTTGCTGAGCTCAAAAACTCGATTGAGAACTTTTCCCAGCTCAGCCAGCGGAGCTCTGTGATGAGGAATGTGGGCAAACTCTGAATCTATTTCCCACATGAAAGACTGAAACTGACGGTGATTTAAACCTTTAGCTCAGATCAAATGTACTTTGACGTCTTTTCCTGTCGTTGTCCCGTGCATCGATTTAATGTTCAATATTTCCTCTCCACGGATGAAGATGGCCAGCTGTGCAGTGTCCATCATGTCTGTACTTTCATCCACAGCCGAGTATGCAGTGAAGTTTTTGCTTCTTTCTCACAGCTGTGTTCTTAAATCAGTGACCGTCTCACAAACCCGATCAGCAATCGTACTTCTGCTCAGGCTCACGTTTGCCTAAATCTGCGTTTTGTCTGGACACAAGACGTCCACAGCTTCATCCTGCAGCTCTTCAGAGCGGTACCGGCCTGATTTGGCTCCTCTGCTGCAGTAAAACTTGCTTTTACAACAGCTTCACTTTGTGATTTTGCTCTGGTGACGAACGTCTGCTGAAATGTCAGATTCTACTTCCTGTAGTTTCTGTATTTAGGTTTTTCAGCTCATCCTGACGTTTTGTCTCGCAGTGCCGTCTTAATTAAATTCCTTCATTACAGCCACATTAGCTCCACTAATAAGACGCACGGTTTACCAGCATGTCTGTAAACATATATTCAGCCTCCCACTGGCGCTGAAAGGCTCTGCTTTCAGAATCAACTTTTCTCTCCACCATTGTGAGCAGCGAGCTTCAGTAACAGAAGTTTGACTTGATTGATGTTCCCAGTTAGCCTAGCCAAGGAGGCTGCAGCGCTGCATTATGGGATCTGTAGTTTGTATATTATTAGCGCCTCATCTCGCCGGGCCATGCATAACAATAATAGCACATCTATATAAAAGGATCTCGCAGGCAGGATATAAATGTCCGCCGGGCCGGATGTGGCCCGCGGGCCTTGACTTTGACACATGTGTGCTGGGTCCTGCGCTGTCTGGCTCTCCACTCCTGCTGCTGAGCAGCCTCCGCTCACACATCAGCTAGTCTTACGCCATGGGTTGATGTAGATTCTTATGGGTCTCCTTTGTTACTTTTTCATTAGCACTCTTTCCAGCCAACTCTAAGGCTACGTTCACGCTGCAGGTCTTAATGCTTAACTCTGATTTTTTGATCAAATCCGATGTTTTTGTCTGCTCGTTCACACTACAATTAAAATACGACAGCAAACGCGCTCTAGTGTGAACGCTCAAAGCATGCACAAAAGAAGATGTCACACACAACGCGCTCTGTTCAGACCCAGAGCAAACAGTGTTGTTTGACTGATGGCCTTAATATAAAGACTTGTTTCAGACTTTGCGTTTCCCAATTTTGCTTTAAGTTATAAAGTTATTTTGTTATTTACATTTGGCCTAATAATGATCCTTACTGCTGTTTTAGAGGAGCGCTGCTTCAAAAGATAGTTGCAGATTTCTGCAGTACAAAGAAAATGTTCACGTTTCTCCAACGTTGTCTTCCCAACAGTTTCACTGACATCTACACGGGATGGCCAGGAAGCGTTCGCGATGTCTTCTCCGGAGCTGATAATTGGCGTCTGTCTTGTGTCAGTGACGTAAAAGACGGATTTAATGCGACCTGACCATCAAACAGCAGTCGCTTTCTGAAACATCAGATATGTATCGGATTCAGCACCACATACGAAAGTGATCCAGATCGGATTTGACAATATGGGATTTGTGCCGTTCACACTGTCACACCATGATGGGATAGATGGGTCTCATAGGGTCAAAAAAGTTGGATTTGATGGGCTTTCGCCTGCAGTGTGAACGTAGCCTAAGACTACTAATTGAAAACACGTGGCTCACTAGCACAAAAAACCACTAAAGCTAGGAAACAGTTATTTCAAAAGCATATGCTTTACTAACTATAAGAAGCTAACATTTTTAATAGCTCACCTGAGTGCCTGCATCATGCACACTGGCTGTGTCTTCAACACTGTAGCCCACACCGTTTACTGCATGTCACTGACTGGTAATCTGAAAGTGTGTGTGTTGTCCAACTGAACCATATCCTTTTGGTTTTTTATTTGGCAATATTGAGTTTGAAAATCATCAAGATGACATTTGCCATAATCTGGAGGTACTTAATGAACCGCAGACGCACAAAGATGCTTCTGTCGCCGTTTCACAGAGGTTTTTGGTTTCCAAGCAGTTTTCAGCCGAGTCCTCTGGGCTGCTGTTAAAGCTCCATGCTTGAGTTAGGACTTGGGTTTTGTGTTCTTCTACAAAAAGGTTTGAGAGACCATTTTATTTCCTTTTCTTTTCTTTCTTTGCACACTTGAAATGTATATAGTTGGTGTACTAATAGATCATCTAATGACTTTTATTTTACATGGAAGTCATTCTAAACTGTCCTTTTCTGTCTCATTTTCCAATTGGCTGTTCACCAAATCACTGTTCAGTTTGCTCCCCAATTTCAGGGGTGTCCCCAGTCATTACTGGGAAGAACAAAGGAACACACTGTTGGCATGTTTTATTTCATCTAGTGTGGATAATGATGAGTAAAAGACAGCTACCTTCACCATGCAAAACAACAGTGTGACACAAAGATGAGGTTATGTATCTCTGTGTTGACCATCAGTCAATATGACAAATTAAACAGCAGTGACATTTTATCTGGGTGGAGGTAAAAACCATTGTTATAAAGCGAAATGCCAGCAAGCATGGAGCTAAAATAAATAACAGTGTATTTTAGTCTGTTTGTTCTTGGTTTTGAGTGAAGGTACAGAAACAGTATATAAGTGCTGGTGTTCGGTTCAGCACCTGCACACTTGAAGGCTGAAGTTACAAGCTGACACTGATAACAGGGAAGATAAGGTAAGAGAGATACTCCCTACAGTATGTGACAAAATTTGATTCGATTTGATTGATGACCCTAATCATGACCTTTTGACCTCCCCCCTCCCCCCCGGAAGTGTGTAATTTGATCCCCTAAGCGCACCACCTGTTGTTGGAAAGGCCATCAGACTGCTGAACATGTCATAGACACCTCAGCTTCACTACTGGAACTTCAACATTATGCACTCCACACTGTATATAAATGCCACTTGTTTTGCACATATTCAACTCTGTATATTTTTATATATTTTATTTATTATTTTTTTACTATTTAATTTGTAAAAATGTATACACACACACACACACACACACACACACGTAGAAAAACATTTAGTATACACATCCAGAAATGCATACACTATTATATATTGTACATATATTTATTAGTTTCAGGTTGGCCATTCTTGTATTTTGCTCGTTTGTGTTGTTGTGTTTGCACATCTCTGTTGCTTGTGGGGCTCGCACACAAGAATTTCACTCGCATGTGCTGTGCCAGTGTGCCTGCACATGTGATGTGACAATAAAAGTGATTTGATTTGATTTGATTTGATTTGAAAAAAAAGAAAAAAGTTTTTAGAGGGAGGGAGGGTCTGCGGCATGGGAGGGGAATAAAAGCAGAGAGGAGGCCGTCACAATTTCTAGGCACAGACGCAAGATGGATCCTTTCATTCTGCAGCCCAGCAGCGTTCCTGTGTACTTGGACGGCGAAGAGATCTGCTCTCCCGAGGCCGCGAGCATGGGAGGCAACAGCTGGGGAGATCAGAGAGGGAGGGAGGGTTCCTGAAGCATAGGGGTGATGCAGCAGTTGAGTCTGTGCTGTATAGAGAGACAGAGCGGCAGTTAGTTTTCCACAAACTCATAGTTTGAATTCTGTTTCAATATTATGACAATTTTCTCTGTATTTCTTTTTTTTACAATAGCGGATGTAATTTTACTTTCTTAAGCTGCACCGGCGCTTGTAATGGGAAAAAAGAGTGACTTCCTGTAGAGAACCATTTCTTTCAATAGTATTTTATTTTCCTATAATACAGACGCAGTAAAAAACCTTTAAGATGATCAGCCTAGCAACAAATTGCATGTTTAGGCTACACCATAGCTTGTGATGAAAAGAAGAACTTTCTATCCGCTTGTAACCTACAGGCTGCCTACCCCGTATGTGTAAAAATGAATAAATACCCCTTAGTGAATACTTTTCTTTGAATACTACTTTTCCTTTTGAGAGTCCTTTTTACAAGGGACTGAAAAACAAACCATAATTACCATGACAGGCGATCTTGTTTCACACACACACACACACACACGCACACACACACACACACACACACACACACACACACGCACACACACACACACACACACACACACCGCGGGTCAAGGAGGAGAGAGACAGCAGATATCAGTTTTGTCTCAATGCTTATAACCTATAACGCGCCCCCCAAAAAAATATTATTATTATTAAAACATCTATATGAGGTAGGTTTTGCGCAGCCTGCTCCTTGGTAGAGTTTTTTTCTTCATTACTTTTACAATGGGTTTTCTCAATAGACAGAAAATGAAAATGATGACGCTGAGGAGTCAACAGCCGATATTATCACTGCTTGTAACCCGGTAAATAATTTCGTACATCTCCCCATAAAATAAGTCTTAGTGGAAAAAAGCTCATATTCGAATAAGTTTATTAAAGCACCCCCCTCTGTGGGAAAGAGTTTTTTTCTCAGAGTCAAGTTTAAACCATGAGGCGAGTTTTGTCAACAGGAGGCGAGTTTTGTCACGAGCAAGAACAAGGGCAGACAACTGTTGCCCATAAAGTAAAACAAATATCCGCCTCTAAGTCGTATTTTACCGTTGCAGAATGTGGAAAACAGACAGCCCTCACAAGAAGGCACCCAAAAAGGAAATTGGACACCCCAATTTTCTTATGCTAGATACTATGAGGCTTGAGTGTCCTAAAAATCACACTTTCTCCCTGATAAACAGTTTGATTACATTCTCGCATCATATCACAATTAATTCAGTTAGTTTCCCTGGCAAAAACAGCAGTCCTCACCAACAGAGGAGTTCAAGATATCCTCAACACCTCACCTCAGTATCACTGTCATTGGATAGAAGTGAGAGTCACTGACTCGTTGACTCAGTTCACAAGTTTTAAAACCTCCTCCAGAGTAAATAAACGTGGAGTTATTTGTCCTACAGTGTCCACTGTACTTAGATTTATGCACTTGAATTGGAAGTGGTAAGAAAACAGAATTCAGTTGACTGCAGTCTCAAATTTGCTGACATCTGGTGGTGAGATTTTACTTACTACCTCTTTAAGGAAGTGTGGCGTACAATAATTCCACCAAAAGTAAATAAAGTTCAAATAAATAATTAAAAGCCCAGAATTACCAGGATAATCACACCCATGATAAGTGTACATAAATTTCTGACAACGACTGTAAATGTAAAATGAATCCAGATTTGACCATAGCTTTTTTGTATTATCCCAACACCATGTCCTGTAGTGGCTTGTATATAGATAAGGATGATTTATTATATTTTTCCACCTCACCCATAACACTTACTACACCATGACAATAACCAGTAACCTGTAGTAGAAGTAACAGTGGCAGTAGTAGAAGCTATTTATTTATATATTTTAATGTTACCACAGTACCTCAGTCGCTCTTGTGTCATACAAATGGCCTCACATACCTACTGTGGTTCTTTCGTGCTGATAACACCTTTGAATTTCACTCCTGGGTCACAGTCCAGTGCCTTAACCACTATAGTTAACCATTAATTCTGTTTTTAAAAAGTCATCTTGATCTGTTTTAGCAGAAAATCGGAGAAAAAAGCTGAATAACTAAGCATACTCGTACATAGTTGTAGGTTGAGTGTTTCCATTTTGCTTTTAGTTCAGAGGATGTTTTAAATTTTCTGATATAAAGATACTAGCTTTATGGCCACTTGCGTCATTTGCTTGTTTAACTGTGAGTATCTACTGGCTTTACAGTCATGAAACATGCTATGTAAGGCTTTATATTGTCTTTTCATTCAGTGGCACTGTAGCAACATGAACAAGATGACTGTAAATAAATATGCCAAAAACATGTAAACCATATTTACTCCATATAGAACAGATCATCTGGTTTGATTTTGTTTAAATTACTTCATAAATAAACACAATTACACAATTCTGAGGTCAAATGTAAACAATTTTCACTTTTCTTTTTAATCAGCTTAAGTCAAACTAAGCCCTCTTCTTTCCTTTTTGTGGATACAATTTTTCTGATAAGCCTAAATTTCCAGTTGCAAACTGAATTTCTATTGCTTTTGGATATGATGACATCACTGTCATGGTATGATCCACAAAATATCAATTCAATTTCTCAGTTGTTCATTAATTTCAAAGCATCCTAATTTAACAAGTGATTGTGATACTTTATAAAAGTCTGTCATTTATTTATGAGGATGGTAGGGCTGCAGCACTAACCATCCTAATGGTCATCACTCTGGGAGCTATTATAGTTACTAATCTCATAAGCCTCAAAAGACTGCCCTGCTCACCTCATCCAAAATCCTGTGCTCCACCCATTAACCCGTTGAAGTCAAACGGGTCCCTGTAAAGATGTCACTGTTTTGCAGATCATTTCTGAAATTGTTAGTTCTAGACTGGATCAGTTCTTATGTGGGATCCAAACTATCCAAACAACTAATCACAGTCAAGTGTCCCTGCAGTTGCTTCACTCAAGCTGTATTATTTTATATCCATTGTTCACATATTATGATATCTGTTTAGGTTCTCAGCCATCCACGTCATGGCAGTCTTGAGACCTTGTCTTTGAGTGTTGGACCTCTTTTTACCGAAAGAAATCCGGTTGCCTTCTTTTCAAGTGCTCAACACTAGTGGATGATTGCAGAATTGGTTAGGAGAAAACTTTTTCAGTATCTAGCCAAGTCAAGACCAGGTACATAGACCTGCTCGAGAACCAGAGGAATTGGAACCAGAGGAATGTACTATAATGCAAGATTAATAGGTTAGAGTTATGCTCAGGTTAAAGTCAGTGTTCTGAAGTATCTTTTTACCTGCCTAGATCACTGTAATAACTTACAGATTCTCTGCCAGGGAAATATAATTTTTTGCAAGTGGTAATGCTGTACTTTACTAAAACCACTGAATAAAGCGCAAACTGTCCATCATATTGTTACAGGAATACCTGTGTATTGATTTGCTGATGCATAAAATGTATAAATGTTACCAGTAGATTAAAGTATCGCTTGCACTGCTGGAATTGCAGCGATTAGAACACAGAACTCTCATGAAGAGTACCTATTCAAGCAGTAAAATTGATTTCACTTTTTTATCTTTTATCTTTTTTAAAGTGATTCCCATTTTCCTTTATTAGATATTAGACAGGAGATGTGAATGTTTAAATGTTTCGGAGCTCTAATGTGCAGCTGTCACCTTAGAACAGCGGCACTCTGCAATAAAAATAATTAACTTGAACTAAAATGTAGTGTTAACCTCTTTATTTGTGTAAGTGTTGCATTTCACTGTTCTGTTTTGGGGTTTGTTTGTTTTTTTATGTTCTTGTGAAGATATGACCTGAGTCACACCGTGCCACTTGGTGAAGAGTGCTGTAAAAATAAAATAGGGGAGACATGATGGAATTAATGAAGGCCAGCTGATATCCAGCCTCCCCTAGCACTGCCCTCTGAACCCACTGCTCCTCCCCTCCCTTGCAGCTGAGCCTGCCACTGTTCTTTATAGAGTTTTAATTACCATTTTATCACCATCCTTATCATCTGTCTGTGACTGGAGTAGGTGGCACTCATAGGGATCACTTTTGTGGGAAAGAAGTCATATGACCTGTGAAATGCCCTTTTTTTTAACTTTGAAGTGAACATGCATAAAGCATAAGGCAGGAAGCTGGCCTTAGTGGAGAAAGCTGACAACCACCAATGTAATAGCTGTTATTTCTAACTGGGGTTTTAAGTCAGGCCAGCTAATGCAAAGAAAGCCTGGCTGTGTAAGTGTGCAGTCAACCCCTCAGGCCACTAGTGTTTATTGACAATATTACCTCTGATGGAAGTAGTCACATCATGCATGGGGCTGTACTCTGCTTGAATTCAGCCATATGCTGCAAAACTCTTTGGCCCTTCACAGTGCAAATGGATAATTAAGCAAGGTAAAGAAAATGGATAGTCTTCAGTGGCCAAGTTATTCACCTGATCTCAGTGTAGTAGAGCAGCCTTTCTGTTACTGAAGGCAAAATTGAATACAGAAATACAAATAAACAAGCAGAAACTGAAGACAGCTGCAGTAGCCTGGAAGAGCATCTCAAGAGAGGAAACACAGCATTTCATGAACTACAGGCGTTCTAGCCTTATGGCAGGCATTGACTGCAAGATTTTACATACAAGTAAAAATATAAGTAAAATATTTTAAAAAGTCATAATATTTAAAATGATGTTAGCTTGTTGAATTACTTCCAAGTCTCTGAAAATGAAGACATAAGTATCAAAATGGTTGTAAGCACTTAACAATGTATGTAATAATTTAGTTTTGAATAATAGATGAAAGCCTGCGCTTCAATCACATCTTTTTTTGTTCATTTAAGTTCTGCTGTGGTGGTGCACAAAGTCAAAATCACAAAAAAATAGTCATTGTCCAAACATTAATGGACCCAATTAAGGTGGTGACACCATTTCAAAATTGGCACCCAAAAACCCCCACAGTACCTACAAATTAGTTTTGTTTTCAAGCTTGCTGTAAAAATTAAATCAAATTAGCTTTTTAAATTAAGTCACTATTAGTCAAGTTTCAGATTGTGTTAATTAAAGAAACAAATTCCCAATGTATGATGATTATTTAAAAGTGCATTCTTATATTTTCAGGCAAGAAATACTTTACTTTTATCTTCAGTCAACATGAACTTTATTGTTTAAGGACCATACTTTTGTCTCCATATTTTCATCAGTCATAAATTTGGCTGGAAAAGCATCACACCATTTGCTCTAGTAAAAAGACTCTTGTGTGCCTGAGTAATTTCTGATTTATTCTGGTTATTTTTTACCACAGTGTTATGACCCAGTGATGTGTTTGTTGGTGTTGTGCCTCCCACCGGAGGATGGCTGGCGGTATTTTCCCTTTTTTCTCTCCTAGGAGGTGGACACCTGGGCGTGGCTGCTAGGTATCTGGGTGGAGTCTCTACATATCTTCGGACTGGATAATTGATGGACCACCTCCAGTACTTAACGTCCGGATGACAGTCACCTGGGAGTGCTTTTTTTTTGGAACCCCGTTGACTCGGTCACGGAGTTGTGTGTGTTGTGTCATTACAGTATAGGCTGGAGTATTCACATGTACCTCTAGCCTTGCCATGTAGATAGTTGTAAATAAGTTAACAAGTGGCAGTCACTTTTTTTTTTCCTTTGCTGTATATCTTTCACTGTCGCAGCCTAGTAGGCGTGAGAAGCCGTTTTCTTTTGCTGAACAAGTTTTCTCCTGTTTTTGTTAGATAGTTAGGTAAGCGACTTGTCTTTTGTTTTGGCTTCTTTTTATTTTGGTGTAGGGAAGTGTAGGGATGGTTTGTAGGGAGTTTTGTTTATTGTTTTGGCATTGCTCACTGCCGATGAAAATAAATGGCTGCTTAAATAATTGAAAAAAGTGTTGTTGCTGAAGTTTGTGCGTGGGTGGGGAGTGAGTGGGGCAAACTTTTTGTTACGTTTATGTTTCTGCCGGGACCAGAACGTAACAACAGCATCACTAGATGTTCTTAGATGAGGAACATGTGCTTTGTCTGACTCATTTTTCTTTCTGCCTTTAATCATTTATCTTGTAAAAGTCTACAGCTGAGAATGTGGTACTCGACCCTCTTGGACATTTCTTTTTCTTTCTCAGTGCAGATGAATCAGTGATTTCTGTGCATTAGATATTACACTGCTCCTGTACGTTAATGCTCCTTTGTGTGACAAGACCTGAAAATTACACTGATTGCTTTTCAAATGTGAACGTGAGATTGCATGTAAATATAACTGTGGGCAATTTCCAAGGTTGAAATGTTAATGCAGTCAAGTTGAAATTCACTGAATCACACCAAGAGAGTTGTGATATTGTGCAGAGAGAATACCCTTAGATGACACATGTATATGTAAAAGTAGGTGTAATTGTCCACATCGCATAATAACACTGGGAATGACTAAGAAATTCAAATTTAATTAAAATCATTGCTAGTATAAAATTATTCAGGCTAAAAAACCCAAAACAAAACGCATTACTGGAAAAAAAAATCATTTTTTTGAGTTCAGATAATGTAGTATTTTCTAGACTTCTGTATATGGACTATGTATCTTTTTTTCTTTTCCTTCAGCTTTCAGCTCCAAGTATTAAGAAATAATATTATAGTATAAAGAAATGTAGTAAAACTAAGAGGATGCATTTTTTTATTAGGAACTTGTAGGCTTGATAGTCTAAACACAACATTTATTTGATAGTTGAACGTGTTGCTCTGGCACAGCTACAAGCCATGTGAGCTCGTAGCCCCTCCCACTAGGATGTACTACCACAGTCGACCGTTGTAAAGCAGCCGCAAATCAATAGCAATACAAAAACCCTCAAAATCATTGAAGAACATTTTATAACCGAACACCCAATACAGATATACTGAATATCACACCATATCAGATCACCAAATTAACACTGGGTTACATTAACATTTTACCACAACTTCACCAGATGTAGCTAAAAAAACTAAACTCATGTCCAGCCCAGTGGGACAGCAAGGAAAGATGACAAAAAACAGTTGCTTACATGCGGTTTAGAGGGTCAAGCTGAAATTGAAGCAGCCATTGAAAGAGGTGAAGAGAGAAAGATGACAGCTTGGTCAGCACTAGTTGCCTCTATAATGTATGCAAATACATGCAGGTCGGAATCTCCGCCCCTTAAGCGCACCCCCGGACAGTGCCAGCAGATTGAAACTGAAAAACAAAAATGTGATACAAAAAATGTAGTTTCAATTAATTGTTTTTTCACTATCATTTTTTTAAACTTTCAATACAAGAGTACATTTATTTCAGTTACAATATTGTTTTTCAGTTTCATTTTAAGGTGGCATGTATTTATGTATTTATTTATGTATTTAAGTATTTATTGTCATTGTCAGAGAACAATGAAATTGCGTTTGGGGCTTCCATACAACCCGTAAATAAAATAATGAAGAAAATAATAAATACCCCTTAAAACCCAAGTGTAAATATTTAACCCAGTGTGACTCCAGTACAACAAGACAATCCTTAGCAACAACATGAGAAAATGACAAGTAATGTTCATAAGAAATTCAGACAAAGACCTGAGAAACATGACAAAATACAACAATGCAACCCATTCAATATTATTGTACTGTGAGATATGATATCAGATATGATAGTTATCTATTTAAGAAAGAGGGGGGGGGGGGCAGGAGGGGGAAGAGAATAAAGATATGATGCACCAATGCAGACCAGTTCATTGCTATTAAGAAGTTGGATATGGTTATTGTCCGTGAGAGGGGGGCAGAGAGTTCAGGAGCCTCACAGCCTGTGGATACAGGCTGTTGGCCAGTCTGGATGTTCTGGCCTGTATAGACCTGTACCTTCTCCCTGAGGGCAGCAGATGGAAAAGGTGGCGCGCAGGGTGATGTTGGTCCCGCAGGATACTGTGCACCCTCCTCAGACAGCGAGTGGGGAAGATATTACTGATCTCTGGCAGACTTGTTCCAATAATTCTGCCAGCTTCTTTCACCACCCGCTGGAGTGCTTGCTGATCGGCCTTGGTGCAGCTGGGGAACCACACTAGAAATCCATACGTCAGAACGCTGCTGATGGCACAGTTGTAGAAGTTCAGCATCAGAGATCTGGGAATGTGTGCGCTCCGCAGTCTCCTCAGGTAGTAGAGGCGCTGTTGGGCCTTCCGTGCAACTGAGGTGATATGGTTGCCCCAGGACAGGTCCTCGGTCACAGTTACCCCCAAGAATTTAAAACTGCTCACCCTCTCCACCGCCTCACTGCCAATGAAGAGAGGCAGATGGTTGTTATGACCCTTCTTCTGGAAATCTACAATGATCTCCTTGGTCTTTTTGGTGTTTAAGACCAAGTTATTGTCGTGGCACCATGACTCTCTAAATTGTTTTGATTTATAATTGTCGCATTTGCAATAACTTTACTTTGTTGGATTGTAAGTTTTAATGTTTTCATATATTTTTTGGAAAAGTGTTTTAACAATACGTTGCATTAATGCATAGTTTGTATGAGAGAGATGTTTTATTTTTTGTCATTTATGTCAAATATGACGTCATCAAACTTCTAAGTTGTGAATTAAAGCTAGAACAGCATAATTAATATTTGAGTTGCTGACCCTGTCTGTTGACAGGTCTGGTTTATTGTACACTGGATTGTTCCTGAGGTGCGAGCCTTCCCACCTGGACTTTGAAAGACTGAGATTCGCTTCTTTCTTGATGATCTGCTGCACTTTGCGTTGTGGTAGGACTGTATCACTCACACTTTCACACACAGCTGGTTATAACACCACTGACTGACATTCTCTCACCCCTATTTTCTTTCACACCCTGGGAGTTTTTGGACTTTACCCCTTGGACATGTTTTATTTGGGACTTTAAATGATAAGCTGTTGTGTAGAACATTCTCCACATGTGAAAGGTGTGTGAGATTTTCATCTGAATGAACACTGAATTTGTGTAATCTGCTTTCTATAACAGTTAAGGAGTCAGGTTACTAGGGTGTCCCAACATTGAGATCAAAAGTTACTATTTTTATGTGTTTTCCTTTGCTTTCATTTGTTGTTCTTTTCTACAATTGTAAATCGCCTTTAACCTGTGGTTGTCAAACTCGTGCTTTATTTCACTAAAGCCGGTTTGTTCTTTTGAGTTACATTCTTGTCTCTGTGTCTCATTAAAACACATCCCTGTGCTTCTATAGTCGAACCTATTGGCCCATTAATATATTCTTTAATTAATAATAATTAATATTGTTTTTTCCTGTTACTGTGTTACACAACCATGTCCAGGTACAGTACACAATGTTCCTGCTTAAACGGTGCTCAAACCGGTGCTTAAAGAATGGAGAACACAAACTTTGTCCAAAAACCTCTCATGTTCAGCTGTTTTTTGTAAAAAGATAACAATGTTAGCCTTTTCTACAGCTGTGGGGCATATATGGTATCACTCTTGGCTGGAAGCAGTGCTTAAACAATGGAAAAAACACAAACTTTGTCCAAAAACCTCTCATGTTCAGCTGTTTTCCACTTTTTCTTTGGTCATTTTAGCCTTTTTGGCCAGGGTGAAGGGAGCATCTGCCATCAAACAAGAGGACAGCCGCATGTAGCTATGATGGTGTTTGCTAGTTCACCTTACATGCATTAATGTAATCACGTGGTTAGCCTACTCAACGTAAATTACACACGAACAACATTAAGCTACTCACTCAGAGAAGAACGGCTGCTGCTGCATCATCATCCTCATCATTTCTGCTACACTGGCAGGGCTAGGGGCCAGGACTCTCCTCTTCGGGTTTTTGGGGGATGTTGCTAACTCCGGGTCGATAACAGGCACCACACCCGCAGTAGATGTGCTCGGTGTGAGGTCTCGCAGCAAGCTATCAAATACGGCGCATTTCTCGGCTTTTAAAAAAACCGCTATGCGTCGCCAGGTGTTTCATCGGATTTGAGGTGTTACCTCCTTTGACAGTGTCACAGTATCAGCTTAAAGCACTTGTTGCTGCTGAGTTTGCATCTTTTGCTGTGAAGTACAGCCAGACTTTTGACCGCTTCGCCTTGGGCGTTTTTAATCTGTAGCTCTGCTCTAAAAGAACGTACGTATCTGGGCCCGCCTACTACGCTTGCAAAGGTAAAATGATTGGCTAGAAGCCAAAGTGTGTGACAGCTCAGGAAAATAAAGCACCGAAATGTGCGCTGCTTTTCGGTCTGGTTACTACCGTTTACGGCACCGGATACCGGTACCCATCCCTACATATAACAGACAATCAACACAGGACGACATAAAGTGCAATGTGCAAAAATTGTAAAAAATCTAAACAAAGACAGAATAAAATGATATTGTGTGTGTGTGTGTGTGTGTGTGTGTGTGTGTGTGTGTGTGTGTGTGTGTGTGTGTGTGTGTGTGTGTCTGCAGCTGTTCTTTGTGTTGTTGCTGCATCGTTGCCTCAGGGGGAATGTTGTGTGTGTAACCCGGGTTAAAAAGATGCATAAATAGTAAAAGATAAGTGAAGTCTGAGAATATAAATATCAAAGAGTTCATTTATTTAAATTTTCTTGTTTATTAAAAAGGTAAAAGTTCATGTAAAATGATTAAAAACATGTTTGCATTGTTTAAAATAAGTTATCTTTTTTTTCTTGTGAATTGTTTGTGAGAACTGTAATTTCCTACGGGGATAAGGTCTGTGAACGTAACACAGGGTGGAGAGGAAAAGGAAAAAAAGAGAGCGCGAGGAGAGAGGGCGGTGGTGCGTGAGTTACACGAGCATCCAGAGAAGTTAGCTTAGTAGTAAGTGTGTTTTGACTTTTCGGACAGATAAGTTAGTGTCGGTAAGCTAGTGACATGACACGTAAAGTTTCAGCGTGAGTCTGCTGGACTGTGTGCTTTGTTTCTTGCGGCCGTGCACGTTAAAGTTAAAGTGAGGCTAACCCAGCCGTTCGCTAATAAGGACTACTGTAGGCTGCTGTTTAGCTAAAGTTGTGGAACATAACAAGCTGCAGAGGATCGTTACCGAACTGGATAACGACGGACACACCCCAGATAGTCACTCAGAGTACCTCTGGCAACGTGGGAAGCTAAAACAGGTAGCTTGTGGAGCAGGTGGAGATCACGGACCTTCCTCATCTTTGTGCTGCTGCATTCAGAGCGGAGTGTTTCTGAAGGAGCTGAGGACAACTTGTTGCCTGGATTAATCTGGTGGGAATTGCACGTTTCACAAGGTACTGAGTTTATTTATTTTTTGCTCGTTGAGTGAAGAACTTCCGGTTGTGAGATCGTTTTGGATTTATTCTGGAGCAACACAGGCCTGCAACGTAGGGTTTATCTCTGCCGGCTTTAGGTTTAGTTTGGGACTCTAATTGTTTTATCACTGGTGGTTTACACTGTATGTGTGGAGATTCTGTGTACAGTGGGTAAATTGCTGTGTGTGTTTTTGGTTTGCCTGAATACTGAAATCTGCCATTTTATTATTTTCTTGTTTTCATTGTTTGGTAAATTAAAGGAGGGTTGCAAGGCTCTACTTTACATGGTGTATGACATGATTTACTGCACTGTAGACACTCGTGTTCATTTTCACGTGTAGTGCTGCTGTTAAGGAATAAGCTTCATTGATCCCAGAAACAAAAGAGAAGTTAGCTTAAAAATATCGTACGAGAGTACACTAGAGAAAGAACCCAAAGCCCATTTATTTAATGGTATTGAGTAAATGAGGGCTACATGTGTGTGTGTTATGCAGACTAGCAGAGACTGCAGCTGTCAGCAGCCACACACACTTTCTATTCTTCAAATCAAATCACAGTGAAACATGTTCACTGACAGCTCAGCTTCAGCATCGTCTTCATGCTGTGACTGCAGCCGTTCAACTCTGTTTGTCTTTAACCCAAATCATCACAACGTGCAAATATAATCATCAAAATGATGTGACTGGAAGGATGCAGCAGTCTGTGCTCCACCTTTCTCCTCCACACCTGCAGGTGGAGAACATGGATGCATGAATCTCTACAGAGTTCTTTGAATATTATCCGTCTCATCAGTTTTCAGTGAACAAAACTCCTCACAGAGCCAAAATAAGCAGTTTGTATCCAACATAACTCAGCTGGACTCTGATGCTCCGTATAACAGCCACACATGAGTCTGGATTCACTCAAAGCATTGAACAAACTTTATTGGAAATGAAGCTTTTGGACATTTGTTCTCTGATATTTGCTCTTCAGCTCGAGTCTCCATCAGTGGGAACATTTCCTGATTCAACTTTTCTTCTGTTCAAATCAAACTCCATGAGAATCAAAGTGTGAATCAGAGTCCTGATGATCAGATTCTATAGAAACATGGAGACTGTAGAGGATTTACACTCAATATGTTCATTTGTTCCCTTCAAGAAAAATCAATCATTCATCCAATAAAATCAGTCATTGATCAGTTTGATTGACAGGACAGATGATCAGAGGTGCAGAGTTTTTACCTCCATAATTCAGACTGGGACTGAAGAATGGGTGGAGTTTGTGAGTGAAGGAGCAGCCAGTAAAGGAGTAGATCAGAGCTGCAGCACCTACATCATAAAAGGAGACCAGACCCTCCTCATAATCCACAAACACCCCCACCTTCTCAGGACCAGGATGAAGACAGAGACGGACTGAAGGGTCAGCAGCAGCTTTGTACTCATTTCCATTTCTCAGCCACACAGTCCAGAAACCATCCTGAGGACTCAGTGTGATTCCTCCCTTCCTGTTGATCGACTCTGTGGCCACTCCTAAAATCCACTCAGTCTTTCCTTTAACCTGAACCTCAAAGTAAAATCTGCCTGAAGAGAAACTCTGCTCTCCTAAAACATTAGCACACAGAGAAAATCTCTCTGGGTTGTCTGGAAGATTCTTCTTCACATCACTATGATAAACTTGTTTTCCATCATCAGACAGGATGAGATTAGGATGAGCTGTATCAGGATCCAGAGTCACATCCACCTCATGCTGCTGCACCCTCTGCAGCTCAGCCTCTAACAGCTTCTTCTTCATGAGTTTCCAGACTGTCTCCTCCAGCTGAGCCACAGCTCTCCCCACAGTCCCCTCATATGATGGTGGATGAACTCTGACCTCTGTCCAGTCCTTGCTGGGTGGAGCAGCTTTCAGGGAGGAGAAGCTTTGGAGGAGGTGGAGGTGGTCTTCAGAGCGTGAGAGCTGCTCCACCTCAGAGCTTCTCTCCATCAGCTCAGAGATTTCCTGTTCCAGATCTTTGATGAGACCTTCAGCCTGTTTCTCTGTAGCTTCCTGTTTGTCTTCGATCTCCTTCATGAGCTCCTTCAGGCGTCTCTCAACAGACTCCATCAGAGCCGTGAGGACCTGAACACCTTCTGCTTTCTGTCTGTCTGCAGCATCTTTACTCATCTTCACCGACTCTGTGATCTCCTGAATCTTCAGTCGTCTCTTCTGGATCATCTGCTGAATCTCAGCCTCTGTCTTCTCCAGCTCTGCCTTCTTTCCTTCATATTCTTCTCTCAGAGGAACAAACTCGTGGTTCTTGTGGTCTAAAACAGAGCAGAGCATGCAGACACATGTCTGGTCGGTCTTACAGAACAGCTCCAGGAGTTTATCGTGCTTCGTGCACATCCTGCCTTCCAGGTTCTCCACAGCATCAACCAGCTGATGTCTTTTCAGACGTTTCACTGTCAGATGAGGCTCCAGGTGAGTCTGACAGTAGGAGGTCTGACACACCAGGCAGGACTTCAGGGCCTTCAGTCTGGTTCCAGTGCAGACGTCACAGGGAACTTCTCCTGGTTTGGCAGCTTGTTGCTCTGAGCTGCTGCTGCTGGCTTTCTGCTGAGCTTCACGTCTGAACTGAGCAACCATCTCAGAGATGAAGGTGTTGACCCTCAGCTGAGGTCGAGTGTAGAAAGTCTCTTTACACATGGGACACTGACAGCTCTGATTCATGTCCCAGTGCTGACTGATGCAGGTTTTGCAGAAGTTGTGTCCACATGGTGTAGAGACTGGATCAGTGAACACATCCAGACAGATGGAGCACAGAAACTGATCTTCAGATCGCAGATTGCTGGCAGCAGACATGTCTGCACTCTGAGGGAGAAAGAAGAGAAACATTTGATTCAAAATTCACTTTAAATTTCATTTTACAAAGAGAGAAACAAGCGTCAGTAGTCTGAGGAGCTTGGAGAGAAAAGCGTCTGGACTTCTTTGAGTTTCTTGAAGACGTTTCATCAGAGAAGCTTCTTCAGTTCTCAGAGTAACTGGTGGAGACCCAGCAACACACTCAGACACAAACTGGTTCATCCAAACACAAACCTAACATCGTAGTGTCTGCTGTACAGTGCAGCGTCCAGATGGACAGGATCAACGTTTGGGGATGAAGATAAATACAGTCGTTACAAAGATGTGAAATTGTTTCTCTGTTTTACAGAAGGTCCAAGATTCATCCAGATCATTTGTATACTTGAATAAATCAGTTTGTTGGATATTTTCCATCAATCACTGTGAAGTAAACTTCGACCTTGTTGGTGACTGAATACTTCTTATTGTACGTCCAGATCAACGAGCCATTAATATTAAACAGTGACTGTTCCAGTAGAGCTGACAGTGAGGAGGACGATGAATCACAAACCTCAGAAATGTGTTATTAACTGTTGATCCAGTATTTTAATGGCATTGATGAGAACATGTTTATTCAGAGGTGTCTGTATATTTGGTCCATTTGTGCGTCAGTAACTGTCCTGTTTTCTCTCACAGATACTGGAACATCCTCACAAACTCAGGATGTGGAAGAAGATGAACTTTTCCAGTCACTCGCTGGGATACATCATTCATGTTATTCTGGATCCTCAGAAAACATTGATTTATTTTTGTGTTTCACATATTTGTTTGTCCAAATCAAAGATTGATGTTAGTAGAGAAGAAGCCACCATGATAAAGCCTGTGTGTGAAAATGAGATCAGTGGATTTGATCAAAATCCCATTTAAGGAGGAATTCTGTCCTCCAGTTTGTTTAAATAAGCTTTGGGATTAAACAGCATCATCTATGTTTGTGTCTGATGACATGTTTGATCCAGGTCAGCTTGAATATCACAGCTGATGTGTGGAACTCTGACATGTTTAAAGCCTGATTATCAGGATGATTCAAACACATCTGTCTAAATAATGAGATTCATGTTTCCACACAAAGTTATAAAGTGCAGCATCGACTGTTTTCTGAATGATTGAGGATCATCTGTGACTCTTACAGGATACAGTAAGTCAGATAATCTTTGTAAAATGTGTGAATGACTTTTTGAAGTACTGACCAAAATCTGCTGGTTTACAGTATCAAAGGCTTTATATCAATAAAGAATAAATAGGTGTTTTCACGTCTGTAATCCTTATGATCAATCAGATCCAGAATCAATCTAATAGGAACAGTAAGTGATGAATAAATCACCCCAATAACATCCAAGATGGGGCCACGGTAGGCAGCCTGTTTCCTCAGCTCCCAGCTTTTTCCTTTCCTTTCTGTTTTTTCTTGTGCTTTAAGCTTTTTTTACCTGACACTCTTGGTCGTGTTTTATTTCTTGTGCAACGTGGACCCACAACTTTTCGTGAGAGTAGTAGTATGTTTTTTCTCCATACAGGTGACCCAGGAGTTTTGTTTTTTTTGTTTGTTTGTTTTTTTTTTTCTCTTCCCCCCCTTCTCACCGTCTCTTCTCCCCTTTGGTTTTCTTTCTCTCCCTCTCTTTCTTTCATTCTTTCCCCCTGTCCTATCCCACAGTCATGTCTGTCCCGTTTGCAACTGAAAATAAAATAAATTCATAATTATAATAAAGGTCAATCAAATGGACCAATATGGCAAGGCCATGATGATCCACTTGGTAAAATAAATCCTCTTGGCATCTTTCTTTGCCTCAAGACAACAATTCTGATGGCTATAGATCCAAACGGGACAAAAAAAAAAAAAAAGAGAGTAGTAGTATGTCTTCTACTCTTTTTGGGACTTTTTACCACCACTTCTGGAGAATCTGTAAGCCAAGCCATTGTTTACAGTAGGGAGCAGCTGCTAGCACTGAGCAACAGGAAAGTACTCCCGGAGGAGCGACCCAAGATTCCGAAGGAATTACGACGTTGGAGGAGGGGACGCAGGGCTGGAGTGAAGTACCAGGAAAGAAGGAGACGGTACAAACCAAGCATTCCATCCATTCTCATGGGTAATGTAAGATCGTTTCCCAACAAGATGGAAGAGCTAATTGCGCTAACCAGACTGCAGTGGGAGTACAAGCAGAGCAGCCTCCTCCTGTTCACTGAGACATGGCTCACGGACCACACACCGGACTCTGTCATAACTCTGGATGGCTTTCAACTGGTTAGAGCGCACCGGAATGCAATGGAGAGTGGTAAGAGCAGAGGTGGGGGACTAGCAATGTATGTCAGTGAGAGATGGTGTAACCCGGGACACATCACTGTGAAGGAACAGAGCTGTACCAAAGACATTGAACTGTTGGCAGTTAGCGTCCGGCCATACCACCTGGCCAGGGAATTTTCACACGCTATTGTGCTGACTGTTTACATCCCACCCTCGGCCGACGCTACAGCAGCCTGTGAGTACATTCACTCCACTGTCTCAGCTACAGATGGCACATCCGCAGTCCCTCATTATTATTTCTGGGGACTTCAATCATGCCTCACTATCTGTCACTCTCCCAAACTTCTCCCAGTACGTTGACTGCCATACAAGGGACAGCAAAACCCTGGATCTATTGTTTGCCAACACAAAGCAGGCTTACAGTGCATCACCCCTCCCCCCGCTTGGCCACTCAGACCACAACCTGGTCCTTCTCCACCCCACCTACACTCCTATGGTGAAGAGGAACCCCCCCACGAAGAAGGTGATAAGGGTGTGGTCTGAGGAATGCACTGAGGCCTTAAGAGACTGTTTTGAATGCACAGACTGGCAGGAACTCTGCAAGCCTCACGGTGAGGACATCGACGCCCTCACCCACTGCATCACGGACTACATTAATTTCTGTGTTGAGAACACTGTGCCTACCAAGAAGATACAGTGTTTCTCAAACAATAAACCGTGGGTCACCCCAGAACTGAAGGCCCTGCTGAACAAGAAGAAGAGTGCTTTCTGGTCGGGAGACAAGGAGGAACTTAAGAAAGTCCAAAAGGATCTTAAATACAAGATCCGAGAAGGCAAGGAGCACTTCAGTAGGAAGATGGGAAAACCAACTCCAACAGAAAAACGTCAGAGAAGTCTGGAGGAACATGAAACAAATCTCTGGACATTTCCAGGACAATGGAGGAGCCACAGTGTCTGCTGGCCGGGGGTGGGCTAACGACTTGAATCTGTTTTTTAACAGATTTGACAATGGCCCACTGATCACCTCTCCCACCCCCCAGGTTCCATTAACCCCCCTCCAGTTGCCGCCCCCCCCCCCTCCGGGTGCAATGCCATTGTCACCTGAGCTCTCCTCTCACCACAACCCTGCTTCACCCCTATCCACACATCTATCCACAACGAAGCGAGCCCCACCCCCCACTCCAGCCCAGCCTCACATCTCCTTCACAGCTGATCAGGTGAGAAATCAGCTCAAGAGGACGAAGGCAGCAGGTCCGGATGGAATCTGCTCCAGACTGCTCAGGGACTGTGCAGACCAGCTCTGTCAGGTGGTCCTGTACATCTTCAACCTGAGCCTGAGCCTGGAGAGGGTTCCTGAACTGTGGAAGACTTCCTGTGTGGTTAAGGTGCCAAAAATCGCACACCCCAGGGAGCCCAACCACTTCAGGCCTGTTGCCTTGACTTCTCATCTGATGAAGACCATGGAAAGGCTCATCCTGCACCACCTTCAGCCACTGGTGGGCTCAGTGTTGGACCCCCTGCAGTTTGCCTACCCTTCTGGAATTGGGGTGGATGACGCTGTCATCTACCTGGTACACCGATCCCTCTCTCACTTAGAGCAGACGGGGAGCACTGTGAGGATCATGTTTTTTGACTTCTCCAGTGCTTTCAACACCATCCAACCCGCACTACTGAGAGGGAAGCTGGAGGGAGCCGGAGTAGGCACACAGCTGACTGCATGGACCATCAACTACCTTACCAACAGACCACAGTATGTGAGGCTCCATGACTGTGTGTCTGAGGTGGTAATCTGCAGCACGGGGGCACCACAGGGCACGGTTCTCTCACCTTTCCTGTTCAGCCTTTACACTTCAGACTTCTGTTATAATTCGGACGATTGCCATCTACAGAAGTTCTCAGATGATACAGCCATCATTGGATGCGTATCAGACGGGAATGATCAGGAATACAGGGGGGTCATCAGTGACTTTGTTGGCTGGTGTGAGACCAACGTACTCCAAATCAACGCCGGCAAGACAAAGAAGATGATCATAGACTTCAGGAGGAAGTCACCCCCTACAACACCGGTGAACATCCAAGGGAAAGACATTGAGATAGTGGACTGTTATAAGTACCTGGGTGTTCACCTCAACAAGAAACTGGACTGGACTACAAATACAGACGTCCTGTATAAGGGCCAGAGTCGACTCCACCTGCTGAGGAGACTGAGGTCCTTCGGAGTCTGCAGGACTCTGTTAAGGACATTCTATGACACTGTGGTAGCATCTGCCCTTTTCTATGCAGTGGCCTGCTGGGGGAGTGGATGCACGGACAGGGACAGAAGCAGGATTGACAAACTGGTGCGGAGGTCTAGCTCCGTGCTGGGATGTCCCCTGGAGTCTGTGGAGGTGGTTGGTGAGGGGAGGATGTTAGTAAAGCTGACATCCATCATGAACAACCCACATCACCCACTGCATGAGTCTGTGAGTGGGCTGAGGAGCTCCTTTAGTCAGAGACTGAAACACCCTTGCTGCAGGAAGGAGCGCTTTGGCAGATCATTCGTCCCAACAGCAGTTAGACTCTATAACTCCTCAATCACGATGTCATAAGTCACTGGACACTGTGAACATCCACAGTCACCACTTCATGCATAATGGACCTTCATGTGTACGGACATGTGCAGGTATATGTCTGTATATGTATACATATGTATATCTAGTGTGTACATGTGTGTGTGTGCATGTCTATAAATAGGAATAGTAGTGGTACAATAGCTATATCAAGCTATATAGTTTATGTCTTCCATATTTCCAATTATATCCATAATCACATACTGTGTATGCTACCATTGTATATAGTGTATTATCTTACTTTTTTTCATTGATTGTACTTATTTGTATTTTTGTATTTCCTTCTGATATCTGTACCTGAGCTGAGGTGACGCAAAAATTTACCCGTTGTGGGATCAATAAAGTCTTATCTCATCTTATCTTAAACAAGAAGTGTTGAGTCAGTCTGAAGTCCAGAGCACAGCCTGAGTCCACAGTCCTGAGCAGAGCCACAGTGAGACTGAAGCAGCAGCTCGATGCTCCTACAGTGGATCTGTGGTTACATGAGCAGATTTCTATGGATCCAGTGTGACTGTGATGAGTCCTGATGAAGTGAACAGAGTGAAGATTTGTGTAGAAGCAGGAAGTGTGATCAGCTGCACTCACCACTGTTGCTGAGAGGAACCTGATGGACTCCAGTGAATCTTCTTTTAGAGACAAACAGGACTCGACTGCAGCTCTGCTGCTGCTCTCTCACACTTTCACTTCTGCAAAATGACGTTGGGCTTCTTGTTTTTCAGCTGTTGCTCCGCCTCTTCCTGCCTCTCCCTTTACAGGAATCAGCCGGTCTGTACTCAGTGACTGTGTGCAGCGGGTGGGAGGAGTGAGGAGTGGTGTGTGGGTAAAGTTCAAACAGTAATGACAGCCCATTTTAACTTTGGAGAAGCTCACTTGCGATTGTTCAACATGTTGTGTAGCGCTTTCGATTCCGATCTTGCAGCCTGCTTGAAAAAGAGAAAATTGCCAAACAAAAAATCTCAGTGCACTGTTAAAAATCAAAAAATATGAAGGCCTAGTTTTAGGACTTGTCTAAGCATACTCTTAGAATAATAGATCAAAACTGGCAGGTTCAAAGTGGTACCAAAACAAAATGCATCAGTAAATCTCCAAAACTTTCATCCACCAGTCACACCTCACACAACAGCAATATTCTATTACATAATGAGTTTTTGTTTTCCCCCATGTACCCAGATGTGTGTCATGATAAGACCTCCCCCACACATCAGAAACAAGAAACTCAATAATCTATTAGTCTCCACTCATCTGACCCCCTGCAGCATTCTGTTCACCCCTGCAATGATTCAATCATCCTTCCCCAAAAATAATACTAGTTCACTAGTCTGTGTATCACTTCTCAACCTACTAAGTGAACCGGACAAGATGATGTTAACAGAAATGCTTAAAATACTGTTTGATCTTCATGAGCTTCATTGCATGTGTGTTTGTGTTAGTAGGATTAATGCTTTTTTCTGTTTGTGTAATTTTGTGTACCTCTCCTCTTTGCGGTGGTCCAGACACTTTTCAATTCTCCACGCAAGGCAGTCGTTTTTTCTTCCCAGTTTCCTAAACCCAAATTTCATTCCCACACTAAAACAGCCTTCCTCCATGTCCTCCCTGCTCCTTCCACTGTGGTCTCATCTCATCTCCCTCCTTGCAGCAGTCCAGTGAGAGTCAGTTGTCTTTCAGCTTTGTCCTGTGTCTTTAACACTCTCATCTTGCCATTTTTGCGCCGAAAGTGGCAAATGTCCAACTCAGGCAGTCTTTTCAAAGTCCATTCACACACAGTGAAGTTGCAGCTCGTTGGAAATGCACATCCACCCATCCAGTCATGATGATGCCATTTTTATCCTTGCTGTCGCTGTCTTGCACAGCTGCTGCTGCTGCTGCTGGACCTTTTCTTCACTACTCAGGATGCTGCTGTGAGCTCTTGAGATCCATCTCGTTGTTCTGGAACTGCATTTCTGGTCTTCAGGGAGAGATTTTGGAGCTTGTGTTCTCAGGGTGACAAACACATGGAAGTTAAGCTGTAAAACAATTCAGCCAAAACTTGGCTTGAGTGTTTCTAATGATGTTAACCTATAATGGTGTTAACCTATAATTTTCTTCCGTCTGCTGCACGTGGAAAATTGATGCAGGTCTGCTCTTCACCTGCAAGTGACACACTGAGACATTTTGATCATTGTTCTCACTGCTTAAAACAACACATCTCCCCTCTCTGGTTCTGAACGCCCCTTTCTTAAAATCCAGAAAGTGAGACAATGCTGGTGGCCTGCAGTACCACCCTCACCCTCTAGTCGGAAACAACTGTTACACACATTTCTACACTCCTCTCTTTTTTTCTTTTTTTTCTTGTTTTGTTCCCCATTTTCAACATTTTGAACCCCAAAATCCAAAACATCCATTCAAAATCCAGAACATCCAGACTCAACAACTCCTTCTTCCCACTGCTGTCAGACTCTTGGACAGCTGACCTGTTTTAACAGTAATGTTTGCACATCAGGTCATCTTTCATATCAAGCTCACAGCTCCTTTGCACATACATCTACCTCACACTTACATTTAGTCTCCACTCATTTATTCATAGTATTTGTATTTTATCTTGTTCTATTTGTATTTATTAGCCTGCATCTGTGTGTGGACAGCACAGAGATCCACATCTGAAACCATCAACAGTCACATGTAGATCTGCTTCATCTTCAGCTCTGTGTTTCGTTTTTGTCTGATCTTCTCTGAAGCTTCCTGACAGTCAGCAGCTTTGACCTTTGACCCACATGAAGCTAACATGTGACACAGAGTCAGGACGCTCCGTGGAGATCCATCAGCACAGCAGAAACACGCTCGGGGTCATCATCTTTATAAACTTCCTGTGGATCCTACAGTCTAAGATCCAGAGCTGTCACTAGGATGGTTCAGTCATTTCTCATCAGCTACAATTAGAACTCAGAGCTGAGCAAATATAATCAATCACATGCTGTAGAAACATAGAAGTTTCTATCCTTCAGAAAACATCTGACAAAAAGATCTAAAAGTGTGTGAAGAGCAACACTTGTTGTTCTCTAAATGTTTGGCCACAGCTGTAGAAAACACTGTGAGTGTTGGTCAGTAATTACATTTAATTTAATTTCTCTTTGTGCAGGTGAACACTGTCCAATCTTCTATCTAAATGACTGCTTTGTCTTTAAAAAGGTGAAGAGCCTGAGGCCGGTGACCTTTCCCCGAGTACATCCTCACAGCGGCTCACAGGACCAGGCCTCACTCCTGTCCTGCCAGAGGAGAAGCTTCAGACATCTGATCAGTGGAGTATTAGTAACACAGAAAACTAAAGAGGACACATGTTACTTTCATCTTTATTTATTTTATACATCTGTCATTGTTAGACATGAGGTTCACTGAAATCATTAGTTTTGTCAGATTTCTCTCCCTCTTCCATGTGACTGTGTCAGCTCGTCAGCATCTGTTTGGGACGAGAATGCACCATGAAGTAATGAAAAGTACCATTAAAAGCAGGAGAGGTTCTTATATTACAGAAGAAGAGATTATTGTAAAAAACTATCTCAGTGCCATCAATGATTTAGGAACCTGAGAGAGGACTTGGTAAAATAAGACGTTCTTATAACTTCACCCTGTGACGGGCCAAGCTGCGACTCTCAGGGATGGTGATGTAGGTACAGAGCATGTGAGAGTGCGGTCCAGGAAATGTCTCTTCCAAAACTAGATGAAGGCACAAGGGGATCAATGTCAAGGCATTGAGATTCGACATCTTCATCCTTCAGTGGAGACTCCAGAACACCTGGGTGGGTATCATGACAGACAACAGAGAAGAAATCCACGTTGAGACTTGGGAGGAAGGAGTGCTGGGCACAGAAGAGATGAAGAGTATCTGAGATGATGAGAAATCCATCTTCCTCCAAGCTGTGAGTACATCATAGTAAATGTGTCACACCTGTCCAAACCTCCCTCCACAGACGCTCAATTCTACATTTGAAAAATACAGAAACGTTGTCAAAGGTCAGTCGCAGACTGACAAAGAACAGCCAACAGCAATTCAGCTGGAGCCAGTCATGATGAAATAATAATGTCAGTTTGATCTGAAGAGCTTCAGCACCTCTGGTTGTGCTTTTCCCACTAAGAAAGCTTCCACATCCTCTCACAGTGAACATCACCTCAGCAGGCTCTGGACCATATCAGATTTTGAAATAAGTATTCAAACAACAGGACACACAAAAACTATTCAAATACCAGACTGACACACTTACAGCACTGAACAAATCCTGATGAGTCCATGTTTAAAAATCACGAGACTAACTTCAGAATAGATTTAACGGAGCTTTGCTCACATGAAGGCAAAGTGAGCAAATCCAAATCTTCTGATCCAGCCAGAAAAAACTCAAGTGCAGTGCTGTTGTTGCATTAATGTTTGGGAAGTAACCATCCTCTCCTCAGACACAAGAGACCCTTTAAGACCAGCCTCGCAAAAGCAGTCACACTGAATGAGAAAGGAGTGGACAAGTTCAGACTTTTGACCTGGGCTTGGGTGTGTGCTGTGGGTGGTGCGTTAAAGATTGCTATACTTTTACTTCTCATGCGCCCATACCAGCTCTAACTTCCCTGTGAAATAAAAAAACAGCAACGGAAAACACCAGCTTGAACTCCTTTAAAAGGATGGCTGGAGGTCCACAGTGTTGAATTTGGTGGGTGGTGCACTTCCACTCTTACGGTGTGTTCACACCGAACGCGATGGACGCGAATAGAGCGTCAGGTTTACATGTAAAGTCAATGGAAAGGCGCGATGACGCGCGATTGCGGGTCCCGCGAAAATTCGGAAGCAGATTTGCGTCGCGAAAACGCCAAAACGCGTGAAACGCGCGTCAGTGTAGCGCGTCTGGCGCGTTTGACTCGCGAATAAAACCACGCGCGTGAGTTTTTGTGTTGCATTTTGTGCATACGCGCGTTTCACGTCTACCGCTCGAGTTGGAAAAATCTGAACTCCAGCATCAAATCGCGCCGCGACAACCAATCAGGAGCCTGGTGACGTGGCTGTTACCTAGGTCAAAGGGGCAGATCCAGCCAAAGCCTTTCATACTTCAATGGAGGGGAAGGCTAATCAATGCGGTAGCAAACAACTCGGAGCTGTACAACACCAGCTGCTTTCAGTACCGAGACAGGAATAAAAAGGACCGAGCTTGGAGGAAGATATGTGAAGAGATCGGGCAACCTGGTAAGTTCATTCATTTCTCTTTTGAAAGTTTTCACTGACCCGGGAAGCCGCACAAAAGCTAGCAAGCCACCGCTATTTTCCCACTGACGTACAAATACCGTTCTGCTTTTATGCATGTTGTCATTTAGGAATATATTTTATTGTTTATTAATAAACAGCACACAGTGGTCCCGCTGTTCATCCGTCACTGCTTTGCTTTTTCGCTGATTTTTTATTGCACAGTACAGCATTGCATTCTGCAGCCTGATTGACAAATCTCCTGCGCTTGCCAAATTTATCACGTTTGGTTTTGATAACCATCGCGTCCAATAGAAAAAACAGCACAAAAACACCCATAACTATGAGCCTCATTCGGAAATAGACACCTGCACCGTGAGGGAAAAAGGCGCACGAAAGTGGCGGGCAGATGAAGACAAACCGCGGCATAATAATACTTTTACGTTTTGCAATCTACAAAGGTTTGCACTTTGAGAATCAATTGTGAGAACTGTGACCAGGGGCTAGTTATTCTGAGAACCCCTGCAATAAATGAGGGACCACTGTCTACTCTACGATTATTATATCCAACCTGTTAACATTTAATACTGTATTGATAGAACCAACTGATTCTGCAGCAGAGCATCCCCAGTCCCTGAGCTCCTGCTGCTGCACCCACAGATATGTACAGCAAGCACTGATATCTTTTTAGTCGGTGGGATTCCCTTGTGATCACCTTTACTAAATATCTACAACCAATCTGATTATATCCTGTTATTGTTTTTTTTTTTTTTTCCAATGTTGAAATTAAAATCTAGTAGCAGCCTTCTCATTTCTTTGTGTTTTGTGCTGTTTTACAGGCCCACAGAGGAGGACGGCTCCGAGGCAGATGAGGGACGGGTCCCAGGACGGTCCATCGGCGGTGGAGCTGGCCATCCTGGAGTCCCTGAAGAGGCCACACCAGTCTCCAATGGAGCATTTCCTCCTCAGCCTTGTTCCTGCTCTGGAGAGCAGCTGGTCCTTTTTATTCCTGTCTCTCTGTAAATTCTTATATTTTATATATTTATGTTTAATGTTTTTCTGTTTGAGACTTTTAATATTATTTCAAATAAATGTTTATAATGACTAATGTCTCAGTTCTACTACACAGCAAATGTTGGCACACAACTTGACACATGTAGAATTTATTTCATATTATACTAATGACAAAATATACTGATACAGTGGGATGCAGAAGTTTGGGCAACCTTGTTAATAGACATCATTTTCCTGTATAAATCGTTGGTTGTTACAATAAAAAATGTCAGTTAAATATCATACAGGAGACACACACAGTGATATTTGAGAAGTGAAAAGAAGTTTACTGGATTTACAGAAAGTGTGCAATAATTGTTTAAACAAAATCAAGCAGGTGCATCAATTTGGGCACCACAAAAAAGAAATGAAATGAATATTTAGTGTATATCAATGTGTGTGTCTCCTATATGATATATGGGGTGCCTTTGTCTGGACGTGCTTCTCATCCAGAGCTGCACAGCACAGAGGAAAGTTCCAGCGCTCCTGGAATCCCTCTGTGATGGACCGCCAGTCTCCAGGTGAAGGCACAGCCATGAAGTCGTCCACTAGACAGTCCCAGATGGACGTCGCTGCCTGGGGGGCGATCTGACACACCGACTCTGTAACTGAACGCTTTGTCCTGAAGGAGTCCGCGGTGACAAGGAACCTGGACAAAATTGTTCAAAATCAGTATTATGTGTACTGCAGTTACAAAATACATTATTCAAATTCCAAAATACTTTTGTGATGTCAGATTTAAATCACAAAACTTAAATCTTACATAAAACATTTTGTAATTATAAGGATAATTACAAAATGTATATTAGATAATATCTAAAACAGTTGTGTTTTATTTTAACTTTAACATATCATAATTTGATTGGTAGCAACTTTCACAACTACAGTGAGCCAATCACTCATAATTCCTAAACATGTCAATCAGGTAGGAATGAAGTGAGACATTAATAGAAATAAAGAGTTGTGTGTTGACATGTAGCCCTTTCCTTGCTTAAATCATTAATATTTTTGAAAAATTAATCTGTGATAAGACAGCTTATCAAGATAGAACCATGTAACTAGAGATGAACCAAACTGTTCACAGTTTTATCTAACTCTGTTTTAATAAAGGCTGTGACCCCTGCTATAGAGTCTGACAGCTGCAGGGATTATATACAAATATTCAACTATCCCAGAATTAAACCAGGTCTAAATAAAAAGGAGTGAGTATCACTACAAGGTTAACTCAGTGGTGCTAATGCTACAGTTTGATATCAGCAAACACCGAGCGCATACATTGATGTGACACCACAGCCATGCTATCATTCAAACACTGATAACAGCATAAATCGAATTAAATCGGGACTTGATGAGACCTTCTGAGTATCACTAGAAATATTATAAAGAGTCGTCTCTGTACCACAGTTTGCTTTCAGTAAACACCGACAGCATTCACTGTTAGCATAGCACATCCATGTTAGCAGTGTATAACTGGATGGATTAGCATATTAGCACAGATATCAATAAAGGACTACCGTATTAAATAGTTTTACTAACCTCAGGCAGACGGACAGGCGCTCTGCAGGTGGGATTGAGCGCCTGTAGTTGGTGTCTAGGCGGGCAATGCTGGGACCGACGAGGGAAAGCAGGTCCTCAAACTGGCCGACGGTGATAGCGCTGGAATCGGCCGTCATCCAGGCGCAGCTCCTGGAGCAAGTGGTGAAACTCACCAAACTGCTCACGCCTCTGGAGGACCTGATGGACCCAGGTACGGCGAGGACGTCTTTTACGCTGCTGCTCTGCTCTCCACAGTACATAGAGAAGGGAGACTCTCTCTTCAAGCGCTAGCTCGACAGCTGCCATCTTGCAAAGATACCGGTCTGGCACAACTCCCTCCCACATTCCTCCCACATTTCCGGTTCACGCGCGTCAAAATATCATATTTTGACGCGCGATGGATTTTTCTTGGACACGCGTTGAGACGCGAATGTACACGCGTCAAATTAGGGGCGTTTGGGGCGTTTTATTCGCGTCCATCGCGTTCGGTGTGAACACACCGTTATAGTCAGAGCTGTATTTCAAACACACACACACACACACACACACACACACACACACACACACACACACACACACACACTTTGAATATTTGGCCATGTTTACTGTAGCAGATTCCCAGATAATAAATATGACATAACCCCAAAATGAATTATTAATATTTACTTTAGTATATCAATGTACCAACTACAGAAATGAAAAATACTTTATCACCTGGAAGAACTGAGTCACAGCTTTACTTCTGTGTGGAGAACAAAGCGTCTTCATCAGAAGGTGGCAGCAGAGGTCTCTAATCTGAATCTCCTCTTTTACAGTTTTTTCTGAATGCTTAAACCCTAACTGTGATTCCTGCAGCACAATTTCTAAAACTATTCAGACTTATAGCAAAACCACTCACTGAGTTTGCAAAACTAAAAGCACAAAAACTGCTTTGCACTCAGTTTGCAATTTTGTAACACACACTTTGTAAAACTGTAGGCACAATTCACTGCACAACACTCAATTACCAAATTTCCAACACATGATGGTCTCTCTTTGAAGTCTAAACCTGATGTTGAAAGAACAGTTTACACTGAACTGTCACAGTTAGTCTGAGGAATAAAATCTGCATACCTACTGACTACTTGTGGGATAAAGCAACAGAAATGAAGACTGGAAATAAAACGAGACGTTTCAGTCACACAGCAGAGCACTCAGCTGTTAGTTAATGTGATGACATTGAGCTGTGTTTGTTCAATAGGAGTTGGTAGCAGATGCAGAGGTGGTTCTTTAACTGATACGGTGGCTTTGAAAACGTTCTCATATCCCAGCACACAGAGTAAATCATGTATTATTATGTGAAGTGGCGATAAAACCGAATTAAAAATTGAAAAGAATCATTCTGTGCTGTCGTTGTGTTTATCTCCTGCATCTCGGTCACTTCTAATGACACATAAATCAATGTTCAGAAGTCATTGCTGTGTGTGAGACACTGACAGATGAAGCTCTTCTTCTCTTCGTGTCTTTGAGCGGCTGCTTCGATAAACTACTTTTGTTTTGATTGTCACGATCACCGTCGCTCTCACTGTCTGTGTGCGAGGAAATCTGGATCCTGTTCTTATATGAATGATGCTAATCTCCATCTGTCGTTATCATAATCTGTTATCATCCCAGCACTGAAACAAGCTAACAGTTCACCTGTAACTCAGTTTGTAATCCACATGTCTGAACTACAGATGAACGTGATCGGCTCAGACGCTACTTGTCTGCATTTTTATTCTCTCCTTTGTTCTGCAGCTTAAGGACTGAAGCAGTGTGTGCATTACACCAGAGATTTGGATTTTCTTCTGCTTTTAATAAGCCTGAACTAACAGAATGCTTTCTACTCTATTTTGCTTGTAACTGTAGGTTTTTATATGAAATAAAACCATTTAAGCACAAACATCCTAAATGATCTAAACATCAGATATTATCTGAGGAGTACCAGCCAGACAGAGTCAGGCTCACCTTAATGCACAACTTGGGAGAGAATTTTAAAACGTTGACACACTGATCATCAGACCTTCACGAGACAGGGAGTAATATATCAAGCTTGAGTATGAGTACGCAAATATTTGTGGAGATTCTTTTCTGAGGTCGGGTTACACCGAAGGACGGCTTTGTCACTCCCTCCTTGACAAAGCAGTCAGAGATGTGCGTATAGTGCTTATCACTGCTAATCAAGCCAGTAAAGTAAGATGTTCTTGCAGCGTTTAGTCAGTTGAACAAGGTTAATAAGGTCTTTTTCCACATCTGTTCAGCTTTCCTACAGAATATAATCCTGCATCCAAGAGGAAGGATTGACGGTTTGAAATAAGCTGTATTTTAAGGGGCTACACAATGGAGAGCTAATCGACATGTATTATTAAAACAATTGAGGTTACCACAGATTTTTGAAAACGTGGATGTTTAAATAAGGCAGAGAGATTAGAATATAAGTGCAGAATTCAGATATAGCTTCTGAACTTTAGAATGAATTATGTAGTAGTCATTTTGTGGAAGTTGAGTATTTCTTATTCAGCTTGTTTATACTCTGCCTGAGCACTCACACCACTTTATACAACACGCCTCATTAATGGCACAAGCTCCTGAGGATGTTTTACCAGTCGGTGGTTGCTGGAGTACTTTTCTATGCTGTGGTGTGCTGGGGGAGCAGCACAGCAAAGAAGGACTCATGCAGGCTGGAGAAACTGATCAGGAAGGCTAGCTCTGTGGTCGGCATGAAGCTGGACACTCTGGTGACAGTGGCAGAGAAAAGGACATTAAAGAAACTGCTGGACATTATGAACAATGCTGGGCATCCTCTGCACACGGCCATTAACAACCAGAAGAGTCTGTTCAGTGACAGGTTGCTTCTCCCAAAGACAAGAACCAACAGACTTAAAAACTCCTTTGTCCCACACGCCATCAGACTGTTTAACTCCTCTCTGGAGGGGAGAGGGAGGGGAGACAGGAGGACAAAGGAGGGGGGAACAACTAAGCTGTAGTGCCTCTTCACCTCACTGTGCAATACTTTTCCTAATAGTCAACGGTGCAATAGACCTCAATACTCGAAATGTGCAATTCACTTGTATTTTTATTTTTATTCCTATTTATTCTATTTATCCCCTTTGTATATTTTATTTATATTGTCTCTGTATTTATATATATATGTGTGTGTGTGTGTGTGTGTGTGTGTGTGTGTGTGTATATATAATATTCTGTAACTCTGTAACTTCTGTCGGTGCTGTGCTTTTTTGGAAACCGAATTTCCCAGAGAACCCACCTGAGGGATTAATAAAGTTCTATCTTATCTCTCAAGCTTTAAGTGCTTTCTATCCCACACTCACACTGCAGTGGGCTGTGGAGAACAACCTGGGGTCAGCATCGTGCCCGAGGATATTTGGCATGCAGACTGATAGATGTGCTCCCTTCTGAACCACAGCCACACTATGAGATCACATCCTTCTAATTACAAGGATTATGTTTCTTCCCTCAGGAGTTGGGATGATGGGCAGTGAGTACGACTGAACATAGAGATGGGAGGAGCTGAGGAAAGCATGAAAAGCTCTGAGACAGAATAATTGGCTGTTTATTATTTGACTCAATGGCATGTAAATCAATTCATAATCCTGCTAATGTGTTTTTCTTTCAGAATCTCTGGTTGCTATGCTCTCTCACAATTAAAATGAGTCCACAGTTCATTTCTTTTCAAACTCAGAGTCTTTTTATCTTTCATGTTGTTTTTACGTTGTTCTAGTGCAACACTCAGGCTGTAGTTTCCAGTTCCTGTGTATTATCTGCACACATGGTTTCTGACAACAAAGCTGACTTTGACTTGGAACATGTCGTGTCAGCAAAAGCTCTGGATAATGTTTCAGCGAGTCCTGTTCTCCAGACAAGAGATGCTATTTGGCAATAATAGCAATAATTTTCCACATGGAAAATCTTTCTATACAACTTTGTTTTGCAGCAAATAGAGCTTCACTTCTATGTGTAGAACACAAACACTCATGTTCTCTTGTCCTCTTATACTCTGTTCAGGTCTGTTGAAAATAATGTCCCATTGGAAAAGCTTGTTAGTTTAGGCCTTTATAGATTCTGATGATCTCTGAGCAGCAGCAGAAGGAAATAAACCTCCAACAGAACGAACTCTGGGAAATTCAGTCATCTTTTCACAAGTGGGGATGAGGTGAGAGAAACAAAGAGCTTTTAGAAATAACAGTCAACAAACACATTATTGGGATGAAGTCCTTTCAGCCTCTGTGCGACACACAGACAACCTCCCACAGACACACACAGACAACCTCCCACAGGCACAGACACACACAGACAACCTCCCACAGGCACAGACACACACAGACAACCTCCCACAGACACACACAGACAACCTCCCACAGACACACACAGACAGACTGTAGACAGATGAAACGAACATATATTGATGAACTCAGGATGACCTACTAGCCTTGTGTACATGTGAGAGCTTCAGGTATATAGAATTACTGAAGGCTTTTGTTGAGTGTTAGTAAAAGGCGTACATGTGACAGGCGTGTACTCTCTGACGTGAAATGTTTCTGAGGCCAAGGTAAGGCCAAGCTGGGCAGCCAAGACCAAGAAATGGACCAAACACACCAGAATTGTTATATGTAGCAACGAGCAGCACTTTGCATGTTGAAGGACACGTGTATCAGCAGGGGTGGCTTACCCAAGAACACGAGCCACTCTAACTATGTAAAGCACTTTGTGCTACATTTTCTCTGTATGAAAAGTGCTTTATAAATAAAGATTGATTGATTGATTGATTCTGTTCCTCGTGTGGTTCTGAGGCACACCGCTCCTCCTGGCTGCCTGACCCACGTCTTCTCCTTTCACCCTGAATCATGTTCGCTGAAGCCAGAACTTTTCTATGTCTCACAAAAAAACAAGTCACCTGTTCAACAGCCGTTATGTTTATCAGTAGGCTGGCTTTATTGTGCTCATTAATGCTGCAATAAGGACATAGTTAAAGCCTTGTATTCTTACTTGTATTGTTCCAACAGTTGTGCTGGGTCAGGGGTGGCAAACTCAATCGCACAGGGGGCCAAAGGTCAAGGCACACTTTAGGTCGCGGGCCACACAAGATAAACATTTATTGAACACTAAAACAATGTGTTTAAACATAAATATGAATAAAAACAGACAGGAATATTATTAAATAAACTTAAAAAAATAAACTTTAAATATTTTGCTCTCCATAAAAATATATCCTGTCAAAATTACACAAGTTAGAAATATGAACATGCTGCCAGAAACCCAGAAAAATAAATGAGAGCAAACACAAGGTTGGAGCCGCATGTAGACGAGCTGGGCGCTGCTGCAGGAGTGCAGCTAATAAACTGTGCGGGCCAGTCAGTGTCTCTCCCTGAGTGCATCATTACACTGCAGCTGCAGCTGCATCTGCACAGGTGCAGCTCAGCAAAGTGCGCTGACTTGGTTCAACATTACTGCAACAGGGAAAGTGAGGCAGGCTGCACTGGTGCATTAGTGACAGCTTCACTGCGTCACACCATGATGGGATAGATGGTCTCATAGGGTCAGAAAAGTTGGATTTGATGGGCTTTCGCCTGCAGTGTGAACGTAGCCTAAGACTACTAAATGAAAACACGTGGCTCAGTAGCACAAAAGACCACTAAAGCTAGGAAACACTTATTTCAAAAGCATATGCTTTACTAACTATAAGAAGCTAACATTTTAATAGCTCACCTGAGTGCCTGCATCATGCACACTGGCTGTGTCTTCAACACTGTAGCCCACACCGTTTACTGCATGTCACTGACTGGTAATCTGAAAGTGTGTGTGTTGTCCAACTGAACCATATCCTTTTGGTTTTTTATTTGGCAATATTGAGTTTGAAAATCATCAAGATGACATTTGCCATAATCTGGAGGTACTTAATGAACCGCAGACGCACAAAGATGCTTCTGTCGCCGTTTCACAGAGGTTTTTGGTTTCCAAGCAGTTTTCAGCCGAGTCCTCTGGGCTGCTGTTAAAGCTCCATGCTTGAGTTAGGACTTGGGTTTTGTGTTCTTCTACAAAAAGGTTTGAGAGACCATTTTATTTCCTTTTCTTTTCTTTCTTTGCACACTTGAAATGTATATAGTTGGTGTACTAATAGATCATCTAATGACTTTTATTTTACATGGAAGTCATTCTAAACTGTCCTTTTCTGTCTCATTTTCCAATTGGCTGTTCACCAAATCACTGTTCAGGTTGCTCCCCAATTTCAGGGGTGTCCCCAGTCATTACTGGGAAGAACAAAGGAACACACTGTTGGCATGTTTTATTTCATCTAGTGTGGATAATGATGAGTAAAAGACAGCTACCTTCACCATGCAAAACAACAGTGTGACACAAAGATGAGGTTATGTATCTCTGTGTTGACCATCAGTCAATATGACAAATTAAACAGCAGTGACATTTTATCTGGGTGGAGGTAAAAACCATTGTTATAAAGCGAAATGCCAGCAAGCATGGAGCTAAAATAAATAACAGTGTATTTTAGTCTGTTTGTTCTTGGTTTTGAGTGAAGGTACAGAAACAGTATATAAGTGCTGGTGTTCGTTTCAGCACCTGCACACTTGAAGGCTGAAGTTACAAGCTGACACTGATAACAGGGAAGATAAGGTATTATATCAAATGCTTGCTGGGAAGTGTCAGATTATTGTCTATCTTTTCTTTTATAAACGACCTACTTTGAATTTTCTGATTTGTACAGAGATGCTAAACATCACCATGAAGCTGCTGACTGTGTCTACACTTCTCTGCGCAATGGTGGCTCTGGGCACTGCTGCTGGTGAGTATTCCAGTATACTGAGCATCATCTATACATCTTATGCATGAATATATTAAACTGAAAATTATAATGAAAATCAACATTTGCTGTTGTCTAGCACTTCCAGATGAAGTGGCCAGTAATGGGACAGAGGCATCAATTTCAGCAGGTCAGTGGACTTTTCAGGTTTGAAACCAAAACTAATCACATTTTTATCATCAGTACATCAGCTTTCCTACGTCAGCTTTCATAAATTTGTTTTCATGTGTGATGGACAAGTACATTTATAGCTTAAAAAAGTTCATCTTTAACACTCAGATAAAAACACATTTTTCATGAATTTTTATTTTAAAAACTTTTCCGACACAGTAAAGTAGCTCAATATTCTTTGATTGTCTTCAGGAGAACATCATGTTGAGAAGAGAGCAGCATCTTGTCCAAGCGGCTGGACTCAGTATGGGAATCGATGCTTTCTCTATGATAACCATCAAATGACTTGGGCTCAGGCGCAGGTAAAAGCACTGATAGGAATTTATCATTTATCCTTTGTGCAATCTTAACTCTTTCTGTTTACGTTGTCATTTCTATGAACTCAGTCTGTTGATTTCCATTGTAGCGAATCTGCCAGTCCTTGAATGCAAACCTGGCATCTGTAAACAGCAACGACGAGTACCAGTTCATTCGAGCCGTCATATCTAGTGCCTCTCGTGAAAGTGGACTAACATGGGTTGGTGGCTCAGATGGTCAACAGGTATATCACTTATCATTATTCAGAGGACCCTCCCCCATTAGCAAGCACGTGGTGACAGTGGGGAAGAAAAACAATTTTTAACAGGAAGAAACCCGAGGCAGAACCAGGCTCAGGGATTAGTTCCCACCTGCAGTAGATATGGAGGTCTTTAAGATGGGATCTGATTATTCAAGACTTTAAAATTCCTTCTTCATATTATTGTATCTACATGCACATTTAGAACTTGGAACTGTAGCTTATTTGTGAACATATTCTTGCCTACGTTTTTCTGTTTTCTAGGAGAATTACTGGTTTTGGATTGATGGAACCTATTTCACATTTACGCAGTGATGTCATGGAGAACCTAACAACGCTGGGGGAAACGAGCATTGCTTAATGGTGAATTCTTCAGGTAAACCTAAAAGTACAATGTAAGAGCACTATAAATGTTAAAGAAAAAAGGAAACAATACCCAGAATCCCCCAAATAATCTTTATGCATTTAATGTGACAAACAGTGATGAGTGAAAAAATGTCAGCAGTACATTTTTCCATCATATTAATTATTTACATAGTGTTTTGATGCAATGCTAAACACATGTATGTGTCAGGTGCTGTTGTTATACAGAACAGCATATTTAGATCAGTGATCATTTCTCCATGTGATTGTGATTTCAGTTCATGCTGATTTTGTGTACTTACAGGAAGCAAGTGTTGGAATGATGGGAGATGTGACAGCCAATACCCATTTATTTGTGTCAGGGCCATCTGCTGATTCCTGGGCTCTCGTGAAGGCGTGGCCTACCTGACGACAGAGCAAATCCTCTAATATATCACAATAAGAATCTGGTTCTGATTTGATTTACTTCTTTTCTTTTACTGTAATGCTGCATAAGGAATGAAGCGACAAGTGACATAAACTGGAGTTGCTCTTTTAACAGGAGCAGACTGCATGTGTACTTGAAAGAATGCTTTTAGCAAAACGTTGTTTCCCAGAATGAATTGTTGTTTCTCATCTTCTTCATCATTAAAATCTTAAGCATTGAATCAAAATGGTCTGTGCATTTAAATGCTTCATGCTTATCAGTGTACTCTTAAATATCACATACATCCTCACTGTAAAATCTAACTAGTTCTCTGAGCTTAAAAAACGTATGCAAACGCATTGCCTAGAAAACAAAGAGACACTAACAACGCCTGATGACTAAATTAGGACGACTTAATCATTGTGAGTACAAAGTACTACAGATGACTTCATTTTTTCTGCGTGAGCAATACTAATGGTTTATCCACTGAAAAAGATTTGAAATCTAACAAAATAAAAATATATATAAATTTTGTGGTAGCTTACTATTTTAAATTTTGCCAATGTTTTATCATCCTTGAACTTGAGATTTATAGTAGAACACTTAAAGACTATAAGTATGGCTAAAAAATAACTATCAGCATTTCTTCTAATGCAGTTAAACTCAGTCCAACGGTGATTTTCAAATGCAAGAAAGTATATCAGTAAACATCTTGGACACTGTTCTGCTAAATATCAAACAAGCATATTCCTACTATTGTGTCTTGTGCTGTTTAATAATACTTAAACAATTATTAAATTGGTATTTGTATATTTTTTGTTACACAATTTAAAACTTTTAAAAACATATAATAAAGTATTTCTCAACCTCATGCACTAGCTCACGCTGCCTATGCACTGCAGAATGCTAAAGAAAAAAACTTGTATGAAAACTTGTATGAACAGCACACAAGAGTGAAAACAGATATAAGATGCCTAGAAAAATCATATAAATGAAACATGTATGTTTTGGATACTTATGTGAAAGTAATGAGAAAGTGGCCACTTTCATGAGTAAATCACGTAAGCCTGATATGATTCACTATATGAAGCAGGCCACATCTTATGCAGGTCTTTTATAAGTTTTTCCTATTTCTTTTCCATATGGGCAGAAACACAGTCAGCCCAATATTTATGTACTAAAACCAACTATGGTCAGCTTAAGTTATAATTATTTAATTTTTCCACAGAGCCATATCCACCCCTGCTTGTGTCACTCAAGAATGCGAGTTTGATTGATGACCCTAGCCTTGACCTTTTGACCTTACCGGAAGTACTCCGGAAGTGACTAATCGATTCCAGGGCTGTGTCCCAATTCAGGGTCTCATGCTTGAAGTACGCGCACTACGTGCACTACGCGTACTAGTGCACTACGCACGAGAAGTGCGGAAGTGAGAGGCGTGCTGTTCAGGTGGCCTAGCAACCATGATACTAACCGCGAGAAACGTTAACCTCTTCGACATGTCAATGGCTGTGAACAAAGAGAAAGTTGTAAATAACTCATGAAAGAATAAAGTTACGTTGAAACCAAGCACACCATTGTTGTTCTTGTGACATTACCAATAAGTTTGATGTGTCACATGGCCCTCTTCCTATTGGAAAAACAAAAGTTGTATCCAAGATGGCCGACTTCTAAACGGCTACCATGGTCACCGCCCATCTTGAGGAGTTTGCCCCCTCACATATACTAATGTGCCATAAACAGGACTTTAATATCACCAACCATTCCCATGTTATTACAGTGTATCCATATAAATGGCCCACCCTGTATATTGTGTTCAGTACACGTCACTACAGTGGGATTTCGGAAATATATAAATACGGACAACAGGCTCTTCCACGGCAATCTCTTGTCGTCAATAAGCAACGTTTAGGGAGCTCTATAGTATTCAATGAGAGGACCCTGCACGTCAGTTCTCGACGCGAGGGGGTACCCTGCGCGTCGATAAGTGAAGCAGAGGGAGCCTGACCATGCGTCACACGTTTGACGAGTTGGGAGTGAGAACGTGTTGCTCTGGCACAGCTACAAGCCATGTGAGCTCGTAGCCCCTCCCACTAGGATGTACTACCACAGTCGACCGTCGTAAAGCAGCCGCAAATCAATAGCAATACAAAAACCCTCAAAATCATTGAAGAACATTTGATAACCGAACACCCAATACAGATATATACATATATACTGAATATCACACAATATCAGATCACCAAATTAACACTGGGTTACATTAACATTTTACCACAACTTCACCAGATGTAGCTAAAAAAAACTAGCCATTGAAAGAGGTGAAGAGAGAAAGATGGCAGCTTGGTCAGCACTAGTTGCCTCTATAATGTATGCAAATACATGCAGGTCGGAATCTCCGCCCCTTAAGCGCACCCCCGGACAGTGCCAGCAGATTGAAACTGAAAAACAAAAAATGTGATACAAAAAATGTAGTTTCAATTAATTGTTTTTCACTATCATTTTTTTTTAACTTTCAATACAAGAGTACATTTATTTCAGTTACAATATTGTTTTTCAGTTTCATTTTAAGGTGGCATCGTTCTAACCCCATGATTCTGACTGAGACACACCATACCACTGTGTTCGGCCACGATGCGCTGAGATCAGTGAGCACATACTACACATACAGTTAGTTTTAGTTTGTTTTGCACTTTATTGTTCAGTAACTGAATTTCTCTAAATTGTTTTGATTTATAATTGTCGCATTTGCAATAAATTTACTTTGTTGGATTGTAAGTTTTAATGTTTTCATATATTATTTGGAAAAGTGTTTTAACAATACGTTGCATTAATGCATAGTTTGTATGACAGATGTTTTATTTTTTGTCATTTATGTCAAATATGACGTCATCAAACTTCTAAGTTGTGAATTACAGCTAGAACAGCATAATTAATATTTGAGTTGCTGACCCCTTCTGTTGACAGGTCTGGTTTATTGTACACTGGATTGTTCCTGAGGTGCGAGCCTTCCCACCTGGACTTTGAAAGACTTTGAAAGACTCGCTTCTTTCTTGATGATCTGCTGCACTTTGCGCTGTGGTAGGACTGTATCACTCACACTTTCACACACAGCTGGTTATAACACCACTGACTGACATTCTCTCACCCCTATTTTCTTTCACACCCTGGGAGTTTTTGGACTTTACCCCTTGGACATGTTTTATTTGGGACTTTAAATGATAAGCTGTTGTGTAGAACATTCTCCACATGTGAAAGGTGTGTGAGATTTTCATCTGAATGAACACTGAATTTGTGTAATCTGCTTTCTATAACAGTTAAGGAGTCAGGTTACTAGGGTGTCCCAACATTGAGATCAAAAGTTACTATTTTTATGTGTTTTACTTTGCTTTCATTTGTTGTTCTTTTCTACAATTGTAAATCGCCTTTAACCTGTGGTTGTCAAACTCGTGCTTTATTTCACTAAAGCCGGTTTGTTCTTTTGAGTTACATTCTTGTCTCTGTGTCTCATTAAAACACATCCCTGTGCTTCTATAGTCGAACCTATTGGCCCATTAATATATTCTTTAATTAATAATAATTAATATTGTTTTTTCCTGTTACTGTGTTACACAACCATGTCCAGGTACAGTACACAATGTTCCTGCTTAAACGGTGCTGAACCGGTGCTTAAAGAATGGAGAACACAAAATTGGTCCAAAAACCTCTCATGTTCAGCTGTTTTTTTTGTAAAAAGATAACAATGTTAGCCTTTTCTGCAGCTATGGGGCATATATGGTATCACTCTTGGCTGGAAGCAGTGCTTAAACAATGGAAAAAACACAAACTTTGTCCAAAAACCTCTCATGTTTAGCTGTTTCCCTCTTTTTCTTTGGTCATTTTAGCCTTTTTGGCCAGGGTGAAGGGAGTATCTGCCATCAAACAAGAAGACAGCCGCATGTAGCTATGATGATGTTTGCTAGTTCACCTTACATGCATTAATGTAATAACGTGGTTAGCCTACTCAACGTAAATTACACACGAACAACATTAAGCTACTCACGCAGAGAAGAACGGCTGCTGCTGCATCATCATCCTCATCATTTCTGCTACACTGGCAGGGCTAGGGGCCAGGACTCTCCTCTTCGGGTTTTTGGGGGATGTTGCTCCGGGTCCGATAACTGGCAACCCACCCGACGTGCACGGTGTGAGGTCTCGCAGCAAGCTATCAAATACGGCGCATTTCTCGGCTTTTAAAAAAACGCTATGCGTCGCCAGGTGTTTCATCGGATTCGAGGTGTTACCTCCTTTGACAGTATCACAGTATCAGCTTAAAGCACTTGTTGCTGCTGAGTTTGCATCTTTTGCTGTGAAGTACAGCCAGACTTTGACCACTTCGCCTTTTTAATCTGTAGCTCTGCTCTAAAAGAACGTACGTACCTGGGCCCGCCTACTATCCTTGGAAAGGTAAAATGATTGGCTAGAATCCAAAGTGTATCACATCTCAGGAAAAAAAAGCACCGAAATGTGCGCTGCTTTTCGGTCTGGTTACTACCGTTTATGTCACCGGATACCGTTACCCATCCCTACATATAACAGACAATCAACACAGGACGACATAAAGTGCAATGTGCAAAGACAGAATAAAATGATATTGTGTGTGTGTGTGTGTGTGTGTGTGTGTGTGTGTGTGTGTGTGTGTGTGTGTGAGAGAGAGATCACAGCAGCAGGTTCATGGCCTCACAGGCAGCTCACGGACAGGATGGAAGCAGTTTGTGCATGAAAAGCAGAAGTCCCAGTTTGTCACTTCAGGTTTCACTGAGCTGTTTCCAGAAGAGCTAAAATAGACGTCCAGCTGCTGAGATCAGTTCCACTCTGTTGGGTTTCTTTGTGACTGTTTCCTGCCGGTATCATTACAGGTCATTTTAGAGTTTTTGGAGTGAAGCAGCTGCAGCGTCCTGGTGATTCCTCCTTTTATCGCTGCTGTTTTTTTTTTTTTTTTTTTTTTTTTGTTTTTTTTTTCTAAATGACATCAGAAACAGCAGTATGCGACATTACGTGATGGCAGAGCTTCAGTTCATCCTTTGTCTTTTTTTTTTTTTTTAATAAATAGGACAGGGGGAATGAATGAGAGAGAGAGGGGGAGAGAAAGAAAGAAAACCAAAGGGGAGAAGAGACGGTGAGAAGGGGGGGGAAGAGAGACAAAAAAAAAAAAACAACTCCTGGGTCACCTGTATGGAGAAAAAAAAAAACAAACAAACAAAAACAAACAGAGGAGACAGCAAACAACAAAGAGCAACATAATAATAGAGAAAACAAAGCACCATCACAATAAACTAGCTAGTCATAGATATCAGTATTTACTAAGTAATAAACGATATTGTGCAGCACGCAAGATAGACAGCGCACAGTGTGCTTTGAGGCAGCAGCCAAGAAAGCTTTAGTCCGCGTCTGTGAATACCCATGTGTGCATACCTGTGTGGATCAGCATGCTTGCATTCCAAAGGTTTCTCCATGTAATGATCTGCTAGGGAGTGTGGGGGGGCCACAGCCCCGTCCTCCAGGGTGTGAAGCGGGTATGGAGGAGATCAAAACTCCAGACATCCAGAGGCCCCCAGAACACAAGAGACCATGGAAGACCAACAGAGGGGCAGCCGCGCCACTGTCCCAGTAAGAGCTGAGGAGAGTCCCAGATGAGGGCTCGCCCAGCAGCCGCGGAGCAGAAGTCAGGGGGAGTTGCAGTGACGCGCCCGTGAGCTCCGCCGGCCCCCAGCTGCGCCTGAGTGACCGAGCCCTAGGCCGAGAGGCCGGGGGCACCCCACCTCCAAAGGGGCCCGAGCGAGCCCCAGGCTCCAGGCCCCGACAAGCGGCCGCCAAGGAGTGAGCCGGTGTGTACCCGGACGCCCACCCCCAGACACAAAGAACCACCAACACACCGACACCTGAGGGAGTCCGCCACCGGCAGGGGAAGTGGTGGTGGGTGGAGATAGGCCTCCAAACCTTGGAGGGCCTGAGGTGTCCCCAGAGAGGTGGCGTCTGATACCCAACCTGACATATAGACACAGACATACAGGCACACACAGACACAAACATCCATTCCCCCCCTCATGCTCTCATATGCACTCACTCCACACTCAACCAACGTGGAGACAGACATAAAGAGACGCTGTACACACGATCACACTCCCCAAGCGTACTCTACAAACCGGGTCTAGGTACCCTTGCCCCTGGAGGGGGGAATTGCACCCAGACCCAGGTGGTGTTACCCTTTTCCCTGCGGTGGGGAGAGGCAGACCACCCCGACTCCGCAGCAGCAGGGAGGCCCCACACCCCAGACCGCAGTCGGACGGCCAACTCCTCCCACTAGCCCTCCCGCTCCAGCAGGCCGCAGAGAATGGGGGTGGGAGAAGACTCCAAACCTCCCTCCACCCGCTCATTGTAGTGTTGATGCATATGTGTTCTAAGGTGCAATTAAAACCCAGGAGGGCATGGAGCTACCTGCCAAGGAGCAGCAGGTAAGCGCATAGTCCCTCCTGCTAACCCTCAATGACTAAGTGTATTTAAAATTGAGAGGTGGGCAACGACGTCAGGGGTGGGGTGTACACCCTGATGGTGATTTGGACTCCGTGATTGTGCCCACCCCCAAGATCCTATATGTATGTGTAATGAGAGTGTGAATAATGTGAATGTCTAAGTTGTGGGATAAAATTGAGGCAGAGGCAGCCAGAAGGGGACGGGGGGGGGGGGGGGGGGGTAGCCTCCTCTGCACCCTGGTGACATACCCCCACTCCAAGGCCCTGCATGTGTGGGTGGTTGTGGAGGAGCGGGAAGAGGGAGGCAGCTGGAGATGGGGAGGGAAGGAAGGGAGGGGCAAGTGACCCCTCCCTGGGGCCAGCTCCCCCGCTGACCCCAGTAGGCACTCCCACCCTCCACGACCCACCAGGGAAGGGGGGCCCAGGCCCATCAGACCGGGGCCCAGTGCAGTAGCGCCCCCCGGCTCCACAGAGCCCTGGACAGTCCACCCAACCCCACCACAGAGAAAACTGCACCCACCCCACCAACCACACATCTTCCAGACTACATAAGACGGTAAACGCCCAGGCTGAGATCTTCCTCCACCTCTCCTGTATCTCCCCCTCCTGCAGAGAGTTCCTGAGAGAAGAAAGCTCCTGCAAGATGTGACCATCCCCCCCACCAGTTGAAGAGCCCCCCAGGCGGCTCGATGCACCGGCGGCACCCTGCTCCAGGGCCGGGCCCCCATGCACCCACCCGCCCACAACCCCGGCAACACACCAACCAGGACCCGAGCCCCCGAGGCCCGGCCCGGGCCCCAGCCCAGAGACGGAGCGCCCCCAGAACCTCACGCCCATCCCGGACCCACCCAGGGGCAGCCAGGTTGCCAGGTCAGTAACCCGCGTCCGTCAGCACAGACCCTCCTCTAGCCCCGCTGCACGCAGCCGCGAGGAAACAGTCACCTGAGAGCCAACAGAGCCCTCAACCGGACGTGACCGCTACCCCGGGTTGAGCCCCCCAAGGAAGATGCCTCCGGGGAACCCCCCGAGTATCGTTGCTGTTAAAGCAGAAATAACCAGATTATAAAGGAGTCTCACTCATGTTTCTGCACTCTCATCCAAAGACGGTTCGGTGCTTGGACCATGTTTGTTTATTTATTACAGGTTAATGTTCAGTCTCATGTCTCTGAGGTGTATCTTCTTTGCTGATGACACAACTTTATTGTAGTCAGGAACATTTACAGCAGCTTCTGGATCCCATGGAACGTGAGCTGGTGACTGTTAGTAAACTGCTTTGATTGTAACACATGCTATTCACCTCTCTCTTCACTTAGGAAAAAATGTTTAATATTAGGAAATCACTCATTAAATAGTCACCAAAAAATATAATAAATGAAGTTTCACAGCAATATTTGTGAAGCGGTGCCAGGAGACCCGAGACAAACATCAGCTGAATCATTTTACTTTGAAAAACTTGAAAAAACATGATAAAGTTGCTGTAGTTTTAGGACACTGACATAGTCGTGTCGTCAGACTCCTGAACACTCAGAGACTGGGCTGACGCACACACACACACACACACACACACACACACACACACACACACACACACACACACACACACACACACAGACACACACACACACACACACACACACACACACACACACACACACACACACCAAGTTACTTTTCAAAATACTTAGCATTTTGCACATTTCCATTGCACTGTGTTGTCTTGTTTATTTGCAATTTTTTTGCACATTGCACTTTACGTAGTCGTGTGTTTGTCTGTTATATGTCATGTGTAGCACCAGGGTCTCAGAGGAAAGCTGTCTCATTTTACTCTGTACTGTACCACTGCACATGGTTGAAATGACGATAAAGCCACTTGACTTGTATATCTGTACATTGTCCGTACTACATCTGTATATTTGCTTTTTGTATAGCAATATAAACATCTGTATACTTAGCTTATTTGTACATACTCTGTTCATAACTGTTCCCACCTTTCACACTATCCTTATCTGCATATAATCTGCTCTTATTGCACTTACTGTTCTTGCACATCTGATTAGATGCAAACTATATTTCAGTCTCTGTTTATACATTTGTAATGACAATAAAGTTGAATCCTAATCCTAAAGTCAACAAATTCATCATTTATTCAATTCAATGCAATGAAATTTAAGGATTTATTAGATGATAATATTAAAAGACATAGAAGACAGTTACCAGGTAACATCCAGAAGCTGTTTGAAACGAGGGATAAAGGAGGGCTCGAGTGACCCGACAGAGACAAGCAGAGGAGAATGGATGGATTTAGTGTTTGAAGCAGAGGTTTTGTTGGTTTGGTCTCTTTCTAACGTGTTTATTGGGAAGACAAACAGATGCCTGACTGACATGTGCACTGTGAGTGTATTAATAAAAACTCACAGAAGGCTGAAGTCACCACACAGAGCAGACTGTGTGAAACAAATCAACAGTGTCCAAATAAAGTGAATGATTAAACTCTGAATGGAACATTTAAATGAAAAAAAAAAACTTTACAAAAGAGGAAGTGATGTCACAGACGTCACAGAGCAGTGTGATGTTGACTCATGTCATTGCATGCTGACCTTTGATGACTTTTGTTTAGCTCCTGTGCCCTTAAAACCATTAACTATGAAATAATCACCAGAAAATAAAAAAAATTATTGAATGTTTATTGAACCTTCTGACGAAACATAAAAAACAGAACTTAAAAATGTAACATTCATTTGCATATGTGAGTTTTAATTTGTATCACATTTACTACATCCAGCAGGTTATTATGTAAAATGTAAAATGACGATGTAGAAGTGTGAAAAACTCACGCATCAAATATGAGACACTTGGAGTTAAAGTTATTATTTTGCTTTTCTACAATCTGCTATTTGCTGACATGTTCAAATAATTTGTTGGTTAGTAAAGAAACAAGTTGATAAATAATGAAGTGAGATTAGGACACAGTTTGGTGCTTTCTGTCATCAAACAGGGCTGAGGAGGAAAACCAGCTCAGAGAGTTTGAAGGTTCTTCAATGACACAGTAGAAGAAGAGCTGTGAGGCCACAGTAAAGTTTCAGAACTGAACTAACTCTGTCAGATTTTCCACAAACACTGATCAACACACTTATTAAACCTCCTGTCATCTAACCCTCGTTTTTGCTGAGTTCTCCCTGTTTTACCTTTTGGAACCTGAATCTGTTTTTTATAAATCCAAATTTGAGCCGACACACTGGACATCTCAACAAAACTCAAAAACACAAAGTTCCTCTTCAGGGATGAAAGTAAAAAAACTGTCATTTGGAATCTTAATGGAATACAATCTGGTTTAATTTTATCGTTTTATCCATGGAACTGAAAATTCATGGATCTGAGCGTTGAAATATCATTTTTTTAAAGAGGTCGTGCACACTGCTGGATTGACTGTATTTAGTCAGCCGTGGCAGAAACCTGGGATTGGTAATAAATATGATAATCTCCTAAAACTACATGGCTTTTTTTCTCCTGCTGATTAAAATAAAACCTTAACAAAGCTGAAGAACTCAAAGTGCATCAACCATTTCTTTCACCATCATTCTGTAAAACGCCGGCGAACGCTCCCAGTGTTTGATACCATATATCCCAGTGTTTCCCTACCACTGTGGCGCAGCACATAGGTGTGCCCTGAGAAATGATCAGGTGTGCCGTGGACGATTATCTGGTTCCACCTGATTAGTCCTCGAAGTAATCGAGTAACGGGTGGAACAATTACATTCTCTTCCACTAGAGGGAAGTACAACTACCAGCTCTATTTAAATGAGTTGCCAACTGGCAGTAAAACAATCGGACCTGGTTCTGGAGAAAACTCAGATGCAGATGAAGGTCCTAGCAGGAGTAGTGGTCAGAAGAAAGTACAACAGGTACACTGGGGACAAACCGAGCCGATACCACTGTACCTGGTGTGCAGGGAAAAACTATCAATATACTTTCTGTGATATTTTTGTTGGTGGTGTGATTTTTCCAATGTGAAATATGTGCCGTGGCTCCCAAAGGTTGGGAACCAGTGGTAAATAAATGAAATGCAGTAAATAACTTGAGAGAGGTGCACAGAGATTTCAATGTTTGAAGATGCTAACAATGTCAACCAAAGCTTTCATCCAATAATTCAGTAATTCATCAGTAGTTTGAGCGTTATTGATCGATCAGTGAACAGATCAGGTTCTGATTGAGAAACTCAGAGTGAGGACTTCAGAGTTTTCAGCTTTAGAAACATTTAATTCTATCAGAGGATCCGTCCGCTCAAACATAATGCTCAGTGGTGTCATCATGCTCGTCAACATCCAATGGCATCTCCATGGAGACATCATGTTTGTTACCTGTGGGCAGAGTGGAGAAATCAGGACAGTGCTGACGTGATCAAAGTGTTTCTGTGAGTATCTGCCTGAGTTTGTACCTGAGCTCCTGCTGCAGCAGATGGACAGGAGCAGGATGGTGCAGATGCAGGACGGGCAGAAGGCCAACAGGTGGCAGATGACTCTGATCCAAGACACAGAGGGCGAAGAAGGGGAGGAAGAGTTGGTGAGAGGAGGAAGAGTGGACAGAGAAGAACTGGCCTCAGAAACTGGAGGTGGAGGGACGGACTTTCTGAGAGTATTTATAGGAGACCCTGCAGGAGACATGATGAAACAGGTTAATGAGTCAGCTCAGCAGGTCAGGTCTTTAAACACAGAGTTATGTCAGTGTTCTGACCTCGGACCCTCAGAAAGCTCTGAGGAGATGATCCAAATGTGTTAGAAGCGCACCAGTAGAGACCTTCATCAGAGTGCCTGACATTAGGGATAACGTGTTCTGCTTTAGACCCAAGGAGACGTCCATTCATGAAGAAAAAAGATGGAACTGTTTCACCACTCTTCTTCTTGCATTGCAGAGTAACATCACTTCCTGGTCTTACAGGAAGTGCAGGGATCACCAGGATCACACCTTTTTCTGAATAGCAGGTAAACAGAGACAGACTTCCACCATCAGATTGGAGTCACACAGAGACAGAGACACAGCTGGAACATCTCACTGTACCTGAAACACTGATGGACACTTCATCGCTCTGCTGTCCAGATGAGCTTTCACACCAGAAGGTTCCACCGTAGGACGAGTTACGATCCAAAACACACAAACTTCCACTCATCTCAGCTGCTCCACAGTCCTCAGTGGGTCCTCCGCTGGTCATCTTCACTGTCCATCCATCAGCTGTCTGTCCATCATCAACACAACTCAGAGACACTGAAGATCCACTGAAGACCTGCTGAAGGTTTGGACTGACAGACAGAGACACTGGAGGACAGACAGACAGATAATCACCACCAAAGAGGAGAGGACCAGTGTCACGATGATCATCAAACTTCACACCGACCTGCATCAAAACCAGAATCCAAATGTGCAGCCAGCTCACATGGGCATGGTTGCCATGGTAATTTGAATTTGACAGGATGCAGACCAATTAACTCTTTACTTGGCATGACTGACTACAACTGATAGGTGGGGGATGGCAACTATGGAGATGCCAGGGGAAAAAGAAGAAACCCAAAGAGTAGGTTCATGGATGTCTTGAAGGAGGACGTGCAGAGGGTTGGTGTGACCGAGGAGGATGTTGTGATAGGATGAGATGGAGGCAGATGACCTCCTGTGGAACCAGCTAAAGCAGCAGCCAATAGAAGACGAAGAGGACGACACATGAAGAAGACTGCCACTTAAGTTCTCATCCAGAAATTTGGCTTGCCCTCTAAGGAACATCCTTGAAACCTGGGAGACCTACAAAACGTTTACCCTGAATTTCAGGGAGAGGTGGACCACCTCTGTCAGTTAATCTAACAAGACTCAAACTCTTGACCTTCGTGGTGTTTGGTGATGATGCCAAACCTCCACCACCATGCCAACTGTCAGAATACCATTCTGCTTAGAGTGTGTATTAGTTAGTGTGTGTATTAGTTAGAGTGTGTATTAGTTAGTGCTGTATAAGGCAGGGTGCTGGAAAGGAGAGTCCGTCCACTAGTCGAGCCCATTGCTATGGATCATTAGATCCTCATAAAACCGTTACAAGACCTTGGTCCTCATAGCTGGCAATAAGTGGAACTCGTCCCCAGTGGGTCTTGGACTCTGCCAGGGCTGCCCTTTGTCACAGATTGTGTTCATTGGTTTGGGCATCTGACCAGGATGCCTCCAGAGCATCTCCTGGGTGTTCCTGGCATGTCCACATCTCACCCAGGAACACTTTACTACTGTTTCCATTGTTTCTCCTGCCACTTGGTGTGATCTTCTGAAAACATGAAATCTCATTTTATCTATATGCTGATGATTGCCAGCTTGATCTACCTTTCAATCACTCTGATAGCTCATCGATTGGACTCCTGCTTGATTGTCTTAGCAAAGTTAAATCATGGATTTAAATGTTTTACATTTTTATGAACAAACAGTGGAAGCAATTTTATTCAGTCCCAATCGTTCTTCTGGTATCCCAAATGTTCACTTTGCTGCTCTGAGCCCTCGCTTGAAGAGCTCTGTTACTAATCTTGGGGTAAAAATCGACACTGCACTTAGTTTTGATGGCCACATGGCGGTGAAATCTTCATTCTATCACGTCAGATCGAAGCTAAAGCCCTTTCTGTCCAGGCATGAACTTGGAAACTGTGATCCATGCTTTGTCACCTCACGCTTCGAATACTCCAACTCCCTTTTAATGGGGGTTGGCCAAGCCACTCTGTCATGCCTGCAACTGGTGCAGCACGGTTTTTACCTCATTTAGTTCAAAATATAGTGAGAATTGTACCAACACACATACAGTATGGCTCAGTTAACCAGAGATGGAACTAAAGTGTGTCAATAAAAATAACCTCTGTGGCCATTAATGTTTCGACAGTTAGTATTAAAGACTATAAATCTGTAAATCATCAATTATAACTGTCAAAAATGTGTATGTGTCATCAGCATAAGAGTGGAAGAGCTTTGTTTAAGAACTTTTAAAGACCATTAAAAATCAGTACAATCAGTACGTAGTTTTGAGGCACAGGCAGATTTTAAAGGACCACACATGCCTCTGACACATCGTCAGATATTCGTATTCTGAGTTTGAGTCAAAGCTAAATGTAAATAAAATAACTTAATTTTTTCTTTGGCTGTCTTTTGCAATTATTGTGCAAATGTATTCTAAATCAGCAAAGAATCAGTCTGCAGGAAATTGTTCTCTGACAGCCACACCTTGGAGAAAACTCATTTCCGTCGTTTGCATCCACAATCTTATTCTTTCGGTCAAAGTCAGAGTTTGTGAGAATGGGTGAGGGTAGGGATGCAGATCGACTGATAAATCAACGGCTCTCTCTTCACCATGACGGACCGGCATCTGTCAGCATCTGCATCACTGCAGTCGCACTAATTCATGCAGGAAAGTTTCTTTATTTTTGTGTCTGAGAATTTTATGTTTAATGTACAGTACGATTCAGTCACTATGTGTCTTTTGCAATGTGATATTTTTATAAAGTATCTTGAAAAGTATTTGATATATGAAGTTAAAAATCCTTATTTAAGGTCCGTGTTATGTGACAGGGAATGACTGACCGTGCCTGCGTAAACTTATTAACAAAATGTTTGCTTATTTTAATCATCTCTGTCTTAACACTGTTGATATTTATAAATTTGGACTTTTTCCTACAAACCATTTATTATACGTACGTCATAATACAAAAAGTAAAAGCCAGGATGTTTTATGCTTAACGCTTATTACCAAAAATATCAGATTATATTGTGAATAAGGGTGGATGTGTTGTTCTTTAATGCATCTGTGAACCATCCTGATACGTGGAAACAAGGGTGATGACAGACGGATATTTACTCTGGTAAATTATCCACAAAATCTACAACTTACTGTAAGTCTGTGACTACAGGGTCAATGAGGGACCTCTTCAAAGGGCTTTCCTTAAGATTAAGACCGGCGAACAGTTTATTTTAAAGACTTTAAGCAGTAAAAATGTATTAATGGAAAAAGTACAGCTGGTGGAGAACATTGTGCATAAGGCCATTCACAACCAATGAAAAAGGCCATATTTAAAAAGATTTATAACTTATATGAAGAATTAGAATTTTACGGCACTTCCAAAAGAATGAATAACTCTGTAAAAATGAGTAATGTTGGAAACATGTAACTGCTCTGTATTACATGTAACTGCTCTGTATTACATGTAACTGCTCTGTATTACATGTAACTGCTCTGTATTACATGTAACTGAGTGGGATTACTGCTGTTAGACAAACATTTAGTATTGGCTCAGTTTATATGAAACGCACTCTGTTCTGTCACAGAGATCTGAATACTGGGAATGACTGCAGACTGTCTCCTGAAATCATAAATATAAACTTAGAAAAGACTCACCTGCAGAAACAGTCGGTGCAGACAGCAGCAGCACACACACACCTGCAACAGGAGGGCAGAGGTCACTGAGGGTCAGAGGTCAATGAAAGCTCAGTTCAGAAATGATGCTGTTTTAGGATTTTTATGTTCCTCGACTGAAGGAAAACCAGAACCAAGAACCTCATCCCGACTCTGAGCAGAACAGGTACTGAGCTCATGTACCTGCAGATACTCAGGTGATACATCAGTGGAAGTGTCCCTGATGCACTCATGCAGACGTGCTGTCTGAGCGCGTGTTGGATGAAGCTGTAAGGATGTTCACTCACCCTGGAGCAGACAGACGGACGCAGTCTTCATGTCTGAGTGACGACTGAGAGTCTGAAGCCTGAGCAGCAGAGATGCTTTCAGCTTCATCACTTCCCTGTTACACGCTCAACACTTCCCTCTGCTCCACGCTTTCACTACTCGTCTGACTGAGCTCAGTCAGAACGCACCTGCACAAAATCAGGCATCAAGTGAAGAATCCCTCTGTTACACCAACATCACAAGTTCATTATTAAATGATCTTTTTTCCATGTAATCCTGCATCTTAATCATAACAAGTGACCTCCTCCTGGTGTGTGAGTACAGATCCTGTTCTGCCAAACAGAGACATTATTCAACTTTATTGACACAGGACCAAATCACAACAACAGTCGCCTCAAGGCGCTTTATATTGTAAGGTAGCTCCTACAGTAATACATACAGAGAAAACCCAACAATCATATGACCCCCTATGAGCAGCACTTTGGTGACAGTGGGAACAAAAAACTCCCTTTTAACAGGAAGAAACCTCCAGCAGAACCAGGCTCAGGGAGGGGCGGCCACGACCGGTTGGGGTGAGATCACACTTTAAAGTGTCACTAGTCCATCATAAATCATGCTGACAGCGTCACAGATCTGAAGAGAAACCTACAAAACAGCAGCATGTGGCCTCACCTGTGCTTCATCATAGTCACAGTCAGAGACAGGATCACTGAATCAGCAGAAATGTCTGGAAACTCACCTTAATCCTGAACATTTCCACCTTTAACGCCACCATCGCCCTGAACTGGGCTGGAATATTAACGGGGATAAAATAAAAACCTACAATAACCTGGTTGCATTCAGGTGAAGGTGTTTCTCAAACTCTGCAGAAGCACCTTCAGATTTTTGCCCATGTTTGCAGGAACATTGCAGCTCTATGAGCGCCCTCGCCTCTGTCAGTGCGCCCCAGGGCAGCTGTGGCTACAATGTAGCTGCCATCGCCAGTGTGTGAATGTGTGTGTGAATGTGTGGATGACTGAATGTAGTGTGAAGCGCTTTGGGGTCCTATGGACTAGACAAGCGCTATACAAATGCAGGCCATTTACCATTTACCTCATCAGGTCACCCCACAGGTTTCAGATGGATCATCTAAAACTTTCACCTTCTTCTGGTGTTTCCTGCTTTTGTTTATGTGGATGTCTGCTCTGGGTCACTGTTGGACTGACAGGTTAGCTGAAGGTGTTCAGATATTCATTGTGGATTTAAATATATGTCCATTTGTCCTGCAGCGTCAGACTTTGGTCCTGCACAGCGCTGCGACTCTCAGTTTGTATTTTTATCCTGCACGTCTCTACATGATGCTCCTGAAACTGTTTCTGTTTCTTTTCCTGCTTCATCTTTTTCCTTAAAAGGTGTCGTGATGGCGAGCCGTGACTGATGATGGGAAGTGATGAACTTTCAGTCTGTGTTGGTCGGGTCTGATTTAGAGGCGGGTGGATTGATCCAGATATAAATTGTAGTCGATCAATGCTTTGTTTCTGTGTTCAATATGTAGCCCACAGAATTGTGTTGCTTTTGATTGTGATGGGGGGAACATGAAGTATGTAAAATGTGAGTGTTTGTGTGCTGAGTCTCTTTTGTTTACAGCCTGTAACACATTTAGGCAGGAAGCTTACTGGTATGTTTGACTGTGTTACTCATTACTGTGGAAAGTCACAGTCACAGTGGGTTAGTGGTCATTAAATGTTTCACACCGATTTAAACCCAGTGGGGGTATCTCTCCCCCCCCCAAAGAGGGACAAAAGGACCCCCTGATGGTCCTTTTGTCTTAACTTAATCATCACATCGGCTCCTCTGACGACCTGTCTGCTGCTGAAAGGCAGTGGGGAGAGGGGACACTTGGGCAGTGCATTTATTGCAGCATATAATGTGTTTCCTGGATACACTGCTGCTTTTTCAGCATTCAAAGACTGATGGCACCGTGTCAGAGCTGGCTATGAATTTCAGAAGGATCAGGCCTTAATGAAAAAGTTATCAATCGTTCTTTTCATCTTTTCTCATTACCCACAGCTACATCCACTCTCTCAGGCCTAGGCTGCTCACTAGGGCTGGGTATCATCACTGATTTCTATCATCCATTCGATTCCGGTTTTCAAAGTCCCGATTCGATTCAACTTAGCCTCAGACAGTCAGAAATATTATAATTCTGATCATTTATCAGCACTGATACATGTGAGACTTCATCAGCATTGTGAACATCACAGCAGATGCCTTTGTGTGAAAGTAACTGAGAATAAAACAGAAAAACATGAAGGAGATTTCCTGGTCTGGCTTTTTATAGCAGATAACCTTAAAATATTCTGCAATAATCTGCAATTTTGCATAATTTTAAGAAGTTTAAATTTCTTCAGTATTGAACAGCAGAAATGAGGCTTTCTTGTCCGAGGTCATTTAAGTGAAAAAAGAAAAAGACAGCGCTGTAAACAACGGTAGACTGGTGGGTAATAAGCAGAGATGGGCAGTAACACGTTACTGTAATCTGATTACTTTTTTCAAGTAACGAGTAAAGTAAGGGATTACTATTGCAAAAACAGTAATTAGATTACCGTTACTTTCCCGTAGGAACGCTGCGTTACTGCGTTACTAAAACCGTGATTTTTTTGCGAGAATGTCTCACGACAGTGACGTAAGCGAGTGCGACGTTAGTGACAACAGCTGTGTGCAGATCAACAGTGGATCATATATCGAGTGCAGAGAGAGTATGAGCGTGCAGCGTTTAAAGCGTGGAAGTACTGACCTTACTTTGAGTTTGATTCCATAAAAAGTGACAAAAACATTAGTGTCCGCTGTGCGTGGGAAGAAAACTTCTTTTTACAGCGAAAAAACCCCTAAACTTCCAACAAGCACCGAGTAGCTACGACGTAATGGGAAACTCACAGAGAAACTCGTGGATTCTTCCACTGACCGCGGCACACCTGCACCAGGGTAACCCTCCGCCTACCCCACTCCTGCTTTACAGGTGAAAATAGAGCAACAGGACCGCTGAGTCTTTGACTTTATTTATGTTCTGCTGTGTTTTACTTGCATCTATTTGAAAGACTGAGTGTAAAAACAAAAAATATTTTATTTTATGTGCTGGAATGTGCAGAAAATAGGTTTAAATGTTAAACTAATTTCTTCCAGTCAGAGAATGTTGCATATAATTTAATGTTTGCTTGATGCATAAAGTTAAAAGATTAAAACTAATAAAACAAGTTTTAAAAAGAGACTTTTCCATTTGATTACATTTTGTATGATGGATTATGTAGAAAAAGTAGAATTGGGCTGAAAGATCTATCACTTTATCACCTCTTCAGGTTGTAAATCGTGTTTTTAAAAAGTAGTAAGTAACTAATTACTTTCGAAAATAAGTAATCAGTAAAGTAATAGGATTACTTTTTTGGGGAAGTGATCAGTAATTAGTTACTGATTACTTTTTTCAAGTAACTTGACCAACACTGGTAATAAGTGAATGAATAATGCAGAAAACAAAGTTTTGAGACTGGAAACATTTGACCTTAGAACTGAAGAAGCTTCTTGGATGAGAGGTGAAACGTCTTCAAGCGACTTAAAGAAGTCCAGACGCTTTTCTTTGCAAGCTCCTTAGACTACGATGACCTGGATGACTGAGAACCTTCACAGACACATGGTTTGTTTTGGTTCCTAGCGAGTGCTGATCAGGTATTACAGGCGGCAGCATGGTGTAATGGTTTTTTGTTTAACTCCAGCTGAGGGATATAAATTGCTGATCGTTTCACCTGTGCACATTGTTTTAATCAGTTTTAAACTTGTGTTTTTCTCCTTATGGTCACTTCAGGCCTCCACACAGAAATAGATTCTGGTTTCGATGTCAGGACTAATTTAGTGGTGTATCATGACATCTGACCAACAGTTTAAGTCATTTAAGTTTAAATTAGTTTGACCACAGATTGTCATTTGATGCTTTTTAGGGCCCAGAACTGTTCTTTGACTTTTTTCTAAAATTATTTTAGCACAAATTGTGATTAGAAAACGTTTCAGGTAGAGATGGACCGATCCGATATTACGTATCGGTATCGGTCTGATACTGACCTAAATTACTGGATCGGATATCGGAGAAAAATAAAAAATGTAATCCGATCCATTAAATATCACGAAAGCACCTCACAAAACTTGCAACACGCCGTAACTCACCTCAGAACGTTAGCAGTCGGAGCAGTATGCATCACGTGATAGAGCGGCTGTGGCATGCGGGACCTGTCGGTGGTCTGGATAGCATGTGGAGCTTCGCTAGCAACCCGGCATTTCATCTCCGACAAAGTTATCCCGAGAGAAGTAAAGCAAGTGTGTAAGTCCATCTCTGAATGTTTGTAAAGCATTCCTGCGTTAAGCTTAACAAGCGATATATGGAGCGACTGCCTCTTCTTGCTGCTACTTCAATCATGAAACTGCTAATGATCAGCTGATCGGCTTTTCTGTCGCGAGTCCCTGTCTCTAGTTTGCTTTTGGCCCACTTTGCACCAGAAAGAGGAAACCAGCGGCTGAACAACAGCAGCACGTTTAAGCTTGATCAGCTGTTGTTAGAATTTATTTAATATTACTTTCTACTCGAGGATCTTTTTCTACGTAGCTGACGCTGGTAACTGTGCAGGGGCGGATCTAGCAAAGTTTAGCCAGGGGGGCCGATAAGGCATGAACAGGGAAAAGGGGGCACAAAGACATACTTTTCTTTCTTATTCTCATTTAAAATGTCGAGCTTTTAATAAATAATTATCTGACACCCAAAGTTTTAATTTGATGTAAAATGAATAGAAGTCAATTACTGTATATAGTGACTATTAAGTCTAATATATACCCTAGTAAGCTATAGTACTTTTTCCTTTGGGAAGGTACCATCTGTGCAGTCTGCAATTTTGTTGAAGAAAGATGTTGAATCTATTTAATATTTCTTGAAAAATAATTGATTTCTGTGCATTTTTTTTTCACACTGCATCAAATTAAGGTTGATTACGTCGATTAAGCATCATGAGGTGGAGTGTGAGGGGTGGTTCCCTATTTTTTATTTATTTATTTTTGTTGTTGCTGGGAGTTGGAGCCCTATTAGTTAGGTTGCTTAATATTTACGCTAAGTACTCTTTAAAATACCAGAATAGGGAGGATGGTGCAGGTTTAAGTTTATTAGATTGATCAGTATTGCTGAACTATGAAATATTTTTTTTTTGCATACAGGTATAACAGAATAGGTTTAGTGTAGTTGTTGTTTTAAACTTGAGTATGAACTTATACAAAATGCAGCAAGATATTTAAAAAACAGTTTTGTTGATTAAAAAACACTATATCGGATTCATATCGGTATCGGCAGATATCCAAATTTATGATATCGGTATCGGACATAAAAAAGTGGTATCGTGCCATCTCTAGTTTCAGGTTAGTTTGTGTATTCATCCAAAGAACTGCTGTGTGAACTTTAATAGCTGTTTAAAAGTCAAACACAGCAACAGGCGGTGATGACATTACAAGTACAACATAAGTCCAAAGACACAGAAGTTACAAAGCTACACAAACAGAATTAGTGTAACAGTCAGAGAGCCGATGGCTTAATGTGGGCGTTTCATTAAAGACAAAACAGCAGATGATCTGAAGGACAAAGAGTTCCTGAGAAGGACACAAACAGCAGAGCTGATCTTATCACGACTCCCACGTACAGCTCAGTCCTACCAAGGTGGAAAATGCTTTCACGTTTTCTGTTTGACTGCACACGACAAGTTGTTTTTAATCCTGCTTCAGCCTCAGCAGCTCTGAGAGGTGAGCGCAGAGACAAACAGACAGACACTTTGTGTTTGTACGCACAAACATGACCACAGCTGTGAGATCGCCAGACTGTCAACATTTACTGACACAGTGAGATGCTTCAGCTGAGGCTTTGTGGTCTGCTGAAATCGGCTCTCGCGAGGACGTGCATCCAGGCCAGAGGTGCCTCAGCATCCGCCACCTGAAAGAGCCACTTCCGTAAACAAAGCCAAACCTTATAAACAGTACCTTTGCACAAAGACTGAAACTAACACCACTGAAGGAGCAACGGGCTGTGAGGCCAGTTTATGATCATTAATATGCAAACTGTCTCGACCAATGATTAAAGACCAGCTAAGACTGAAGAAGTCACTTGGATGAGTGATGAAACGTTTCTCCCACTGTGTCCACATGAACAGAATCAACCTGTTTGGATACATACAGAAGGCAATTACATCTCCCAAAAACCTAAGTCTGGGTAAAATCTCCTTTTTAATGCTGCTGATATATTTGAGGCTTTGCTGCAGAATGACGTCAGAGTCTGTTTCAGTGAGTCACCATGAACCAGTCAGGCATAAGTTTATGACTACTGACACCTAACACTGATTATCTCTACATCATGGGACCTGTTAGTGTCATGGTCGGACTTAAGTTGGAGGAGGACACTAATTGGACGCCTGATTGTAAACAGGAAACAGTTGGTGGAAAAACCTTTTCTCCATCTGTGATTTGTGTGGACTCATTATTTTTCCTTTACATTAATAAGATGACTTTAGCTTTAGCTTTGTTCGGTTTAGTCTTGACTTTAGTTCTTTCCAGTGTCTCTTGAGTTTATCTGTGTTTCTAGTACTTGGTGTGTTGTTTGATGTAAGGTCTCTCTCTGTGTCTGTGACACTTATTTAACTGTGTTCATCGTAGACTGAACTTTATGCTGCTGTAACACAAACATTTCCCCTGTGTTATCAATAAAGTATCTGTCTCTGATAAGCTTTCAAATTGAGGAGATCAAGTATAAGAATATGACCTAGCCACCTGTCAGGTACCTGCCACATGTTAATCAGCCATGATGGTTCTGTTTAAACAGGTGCTGACTGGGTAACGTGTCACACACTGAGCCAGCACACAGGAACAAGGAGGCTGTGATGGTGCTTTTCTGATTAAGTTCATCTGTCTCTTTATGATTCTGTGACGCAGACACGATCTCACTCAGGTCCCTGAGATCTGATCATGTGTTCATCACAGCTCCACCTGTCACTGCACAATCACCTCCATCACTGATGTCTGTGCTCACACTCTGCTGCCACCTAGTGTCTGTGTGTGGGTGTTACAGCCGGCTGTCCTCACAGCTGGCTGTAACACCCACCTGTTGTAACAACAAACCCACGGTGGGTGTGTTGGTGGGTGGATGTTATACCTTCAGCCTCATCATGGTGTTATTTCTGTACATCAGCTGATTCTGGTCATTTTTAAAAGAGTTCAACAAACTGTTTCCAGCTTTGCTGCATCTGAAACAGGCTGAAGCAGGTCAGCCCTGTCTACTCTGACCTCACTTAGTCAGCTGACGTCTGCAGAATGAAGAAGCTGATGTTTAAATGAGGTTTTCCCTGAATATGTCCTGATAGCATTGATGTGACTCACCTCTCATCACCTCTCTGCTTAAAGCACCTGACCAAGGCCTGAAGTTCAAGCTGTTTTACATTTTTCACATTCATACTGATCATAAACAGGCGTGTTCATCACAGCAGAATAATCTCTGATTCTGGATTAGACATCAGGGATTATTTGTCTTTGGTCACTTTGTTTATCAGGTGTTGGGATTCAGAGATTCTTTTATTGCTACCATATAATTTGCCTTATGAAGAATGTATTAATAACATGTTTCACAGTATCATTTATCAGTAATATTTCCTGCAGGGTTTATATTGCATTGAATATGTCTGTCATCACATTGACCTTTCTATTTTTACAGGTTGAGTTCATTTTATACACAATGCATGAATGTGCTTGGTTAGAGTTGATGTTCCATTCTAGAAGGTTTTAAGCTTCACTGGTGAGAGTGTCCAGATGATACATGCTGAGGGGAGATGAGAACATAGCAGGTTAATTGCATGCACGCTTACGATACACATATTAATCTAGTAGCAGGTCTGAGTGAAGGCCTAAGCGTCTTCTACTTCAGTTTGAGACTGGCTGCAAAGTACTCTACTTAGTGATTAATGACGAGGGTCCATTATTAGCTCTCAGAGATGCTAAGACCTGAAATTATTACCTTAAAAGGCAAGTAATGTAGAAAAGAGAAGTTATATGTCGGTTTATAGAAGTGTAGGTGATGAACCCTTGTCTGCACGGGTTGAACTTTTGCCCGTCTGTCACCCTGTATTTTTGAACTGTATTGACGTAGGTGTGATATTTTGTCCTATAAAACCAGAACCCAGTGTATTCTTGTCAGAGCAACACATTCCGTATGCTGACGGTTGGTTGTTCTCCTGTGATAATAAAACTCATCGTTTGATTGCACTTTTCCAGAGCCTCTGTCGTTTGTTGTCTGGTCTAAAGTTGATCGATCTCGCAGCACAGGCCTCTCGACATTAATATGGTCATTACTTACACCTTCATTCTTGCTGCACTGGTACAATCCAATGGAGGCTCTGCCCTTTATTCACCCGTTGCCATGGTGACCCGTAGGCAAGTTTCCCTGTGTGTCCCAGTATCAGACCCTCACTGTGAAACTCTTTATAATACGCCTCACAGCTGATCCCTTGTAATTAACAGGATTATGTGCTATTTACCTGCAGACACTCACAGGTAGCACACCTGTAGAGTCAGTCAGGTGTTACAGGTAACACAGAAATACTGATATTGTCAGTAGTGTGTGTTTTTATGGTAACTGTAGAACAAAGTAAACGTCTCCGTGTTACATGTCAGTATGCTTGTCAGGGCTCTGAACAGGGGCTCCTCTCCTGCAACCTACTTCCTGTTTGATCAGGAAATATTCAGTATTATTATAATATATTAATATATTATATATCATATTCAATAATCTATAATATAATATCCAAATTAGAGTGAGTTATGTTTATTAATATTGTGTTAGTAACATATTAATGTCGGTCCACCATCAGCACTAATTAACTAAAACTGATTTGGCTGCAGTTTTTAATAAATCTGGTTTTCAGCCCTGAAAAAGGATAAAGATGGAAAATCATTTTAGAAAGTGACAATCAGGGCCCACCTCTGTGACCTGAAGCTGTAAGCATTCATGTTGGAGGTCACACTGTTGTTACAGTGTTAGTTATTTATGATATTATTGCAGTGTTAGTGATTTAATATCTGAAGTCTCTGTGCTTCAATGATGAGCATCAGCAACAAACATACAGGATCACTGGACTCATTTTTTCTGTTGGCTGTGAAGAATTTTGGAAAAACTTTATTGCTCTGCAAACATCTGACCCTGAAACACCAGCAGTGCACCAGCTGACCTCAGATCAGATCTGTACACAGATTATGTTTGAATTCATTTACTATTTATTACAGCAGCAAGTCTGCAGCCGAGAGAATAAAAGCCTTTAAACATGTAATGAATGATCTAATTATAACCCCTCAAACTATTCTAATCATAGATCGGTCTGTGACCTCCGTGCTGTCCTTCAAACACATGAAACTTTATTAACACAGCAGCTGTTTCCTCTCGCACTCACTCTGCTGCTTTATCTGCCTCACATTCACTCTGCGCTCTGTAATACTGCTGCTATATGAGTTTAATTATATGTTGTATTGTGTTGATGCTCTCATTTTGTGTTGTAATTTAATTCTGTTCGTTTTATATTTATTTGTATTATTTTATTTACATTTTATTGTGTTGCTATTTCCAGCATATCAGGTTGCAGTTTTTAAATAAAGTTTTATAAATAAGAAAACTTTATAAATAGAGTTTGCTGTGACTTTTGGCTAACAGTACTATATTAGTATTAATGTAGGTGTGATTGGATGATGCTCACCAGCTGCGACGACCAGCCTCCTCTGACACCACACCTAAGCTGCTACTCCACCCCTCCCATTCTGCAGAGCCACAAACCACACCCCACCACGAACAGATGACCATAAAGTGTGACGTTGTTAAGGAGTGTTGCCATGGTCACCAGTGGACTGCTGCCCCCTTTTGGAACTTTGCTTTAAACTCCCCCCGTGTGTCTGATTTAAGGTATCCTCTGTGACACATTTGTACTGCCGGTGTCACAGTAGGGTCTTTCATGCACACTCAGCAGCTATGTTTATGTTTATTAGCACTTGTAGGAGCAGAGCTATAGATGCAGACTTCATGTTGTCCAGAAGATGATTAGACGTCAGTCTGATCAGCAGAGACGCCCTCAGAGTCACGCTAACATCCCTGTTACCATATCCAACCATCAAGAAGACTCTGTACAACGAGGTCTTAGTGGTCCCGTGAAGGCCACACATCTCGTCATGGTGTCATCAAGTCCACACCTCCTTTTAGTCTTCTTTCTATTTGTTGGTGTTTTGGGGGCTTTGTACTCACTGGTCACTGGTCTGTGATTGTTTCCACCAGGTCCTCAGCTGGTCTCATTAGCAGTGAGTTCATATTAATCAGTTTTCTTGGAGATTGTTCCTGATAAGCAGCATGTGCTCTGTCGTACAGTAGTTTGTTTCTTCAGGATTGAGCCTGTGTCGTCTGTTCTGGGACAAAATGTGCTCTTTGTTCATCATGAGCTGAATCCAAACATGACAGTTAAAACAGTTCATTGGTTGAATGACCTTTTACACGTGTGCACATGGTTTGGATGAGGTTTATTCATAGATTGCAAATTTCTGTTTTCTCAGTCTATTTGATTTAATTCTGTTTTATTTAAAAATCCCAAAATCATAACAACACTTGGCTAAAAATGCTAAAATTACAGGTGATAATATTTCACATCAAATATTACAATGGCAGGTCGAGCAGGGTTGTTCCAGCTCAGCTCACACAAAAATATCATCTTTTACCTGGAAAATGATGTCATGTACAGCTTATAGTATCATCACTTTCATGTCAATGAATAAAATGTGTTTCATTTCTTAAAAGAACAAAAGATTATCAGATGTGATGAACAGTTTGGGAAGTGTAAACTTATAAGTATTCGCTCTTCCTTCTTTTCTTTGGTTTGGTCACAGAGCTCTGTCAGTGTCCATCTTTGGGTTTCTTCTACTGGACTTCTCGGTGTTGTTGTTTGAGTAGGTCTGGTTTTGAGCTTGTTAGAGGTGTTTCTGGGCTGTGTCTACACACTGAATGTTATTTTGTTGTTTCTGGGCTGTGTCTACACACTGAATGTTATTTTGTTGTTTCTGGGCTGTGTCTACGCGCTGGAGTAAAGGTTTTTTTGTTGCTTCGCTGCAGTCTTGTGTCTACTCGTTGCTACTCTGCTACAGTCCACGTCCACAGTTTTCAACATATAATGTTCAAATGTTCTGTCATGGTACAGGTCAAAGGTCATAGCAAATATAAAAAAATAGAAACTTTGTATATTTATCTTCAAACTTCACAACAATACACCAGGGCTTTGTCAAACGCTAGCTTGGCTAAACATTTGACCTTGACCTTCAAGGTCAAAGTTGACCTTGTAAAATGTGTTAATAAACCATATTGAGTAGTCTATCATGAAGGCCATGGAGAGAACTGAATCACAGATTTCGGGGAATCACAGTCCTTATTTTCTACAGTTGACAGGCTAACAAACCCTCCTGTGCCAGTGGCAGCTGAACTTCATTCAACCATGGCCTGCAATGACTCCTGCTGTTTAGATGTCCTGCCAACAGGTTTTTTCAAAAAGGTCTCAAAGACTTTAGAGTCAGACCTGTTACAGATCGTCAACTTTTCTTTATTATCAGGTGTGTTTCCAGAATCACTAAAAACTGCTGTAATTAAACCTATACTGAAAAAGGACAATCTTGACAAGACACAAATGAACAACTACAGGCCGATCTCAAATCTCCCGTTTTTAAGTAAGATCATTGAAAAAGCAGTTTCTCAACAGCTCAATTACTTCTTAAAACAGAATAACTGCTACGATGCCTTCCAGTCAGGTTTTAGACAGAACCACAGCACTGAAACCGCTCTGACCAAAGTGTGTCTGAATACAGACAGTGGAAAAATGTCAGTCCTAGTTTTACTGGATCTCAGTGCAGCATTTGACACAGTTGACCACAACATATTACTCAAACGACTGGAGAACTGGACAGGTCTTTCAGGAACTGTACTAAACTGGTTCAAAACATACTTAGAAAACAGGAAATACTTTGTATCAATAGGTAACTTCACATCTGAGCAGACAAGTATCACATGTGGAGTTCCCCAAGGTTCCATCTTGGGACCCCTTCTGTTTAACATTTACATGCTACCACTGGCACAGATTATAAACAACAACAAAATAAACTATCACAGCTATGCAGATGACACACAAATATATATCACAATGTCACCAGGAGACCGAGGCCCTGTACAGGCTCTTGGTAAATGCATTGAGGAAATCAATGACTGGTTGTGCCACAATTTTCTCCAGCTAAACAAAAACAAAACTGAAGTAATAGTCTTTGGAGCCAAAGAAAAACGATTACAGGTCACCAGAGAACTTCAATCTATACATCTAAAAACCACAAACCAGGCGAGAAATTTGGGTGTAGTGATGGATGCAGACCTAAACTTAGAAAAACACATTAAGACAATAACAAAATCAGCTTACTATCACCTCAAGAATATATCAAGGATAAAAGATCTGATGTCTCAACAGGACCTGGAAAAACTAGTCCATGCATTCATCTTTAGTAGGCTTGATTACTGTAACAGCATCTTTACAGGTCTACCTAAAAAATCAGTCAGACAACTACAGCTCATTCAGAACTCTGCTGCTCGAGTCCTCACTAAGACCAAAAAAGTGGACCACATCAGTCCAGCTCTGAGGTCCTTACACTGGCTGCCTGTCCGTCAGAGGATAGACTTTAAAGTTCTGATGCTGGTCTATAAAGCTCTGAATGGTTTAGGACCAAAATACATCAATGACCTCCTGACCCAGTATGAACCATCCAGATCCCTCAGGTCATCTGGATCCGGTCTTTTATCAGTTCCCAGAGTCAGAACCAGACACGGAGAAGCTGCATTCAGCTTTTATGCTCCTTATATCTGGAACAAACTCCCAGAAAGCCTCAGATCAGCTGAAACACTCAGTTTATTTAAATCCAGGTTGAAGACTCACCTGTTCTCAGCTGCATTTGAATAAAGCACCAAATCCACACTTTAAGCTTAAATTTCAAAACTTACATTAACTACTGATCTTATCTATTTCTGATTTTATCTGTTTTGATTTTATATACTGTTTTGTTTGTTTGTTTGTTAATTAGTTAGTTAGTTTGTTTGCTTGTTTTAATCAATTTTAAATCATGCTTTTTATCTGTTTTTGTTTCTAATGTCTCTGTAAAGCACTTTGAATCACCTTGTTGTTGAATTGTGCTATACAAATAAATTTGCCTTGCCATGAGCTCCAGACTGAGTCACTGACTGCATGTGATTTTCATTAGCATTAAAAATAATCCTCATATTTTAAATGATCTTAGTTTGTCCCGTGACCTTTGACCCTCTGCCTGTGTAAACCGTGTGTTTCTGTGTAGTTGGAGCTGAACACACTGATGTGTAAATGTGTTTAGAAGCTTCAGAGCTGTGATGTTCAGTCGTGATGAACTCTGATGGATTTAGATGATCAGCATCTGCAGTTGGTGATTATCTGATATTCATCGTATTTTACAGCCATATCTGTAAATCCAAACAGTCTTTGAATCCACTTCATGAGGAGATGATGGTTTGTTTGTTTTGTTGATGTTGTCAGTGCTGACATCAGCTCAATCATAAAACTGTGGACTCCTTCATGATCATCTGGTCGACCCATGATCCTCACGTTCTCCTCCTGCAGGAGTTAAAGTTTATTATTAACTCCTCACTGAGGTTGTGTGAGGCAGGAGTCCAGCATGCATCAGCACTGCCAAAATGATCATCATGATTATTATGATCACAATTTAAATCAGGACGGATTTCAGTATAGATCATGATTATTGTGATTTTAGAGACTGACATGTTTTTATTGCAGTCTTATTATTATTTTATTCAGTGTGATGATAAAAAACTCTCAGTGTGACTACACACAGAGATATTTGAACAGTTCAGAGAACACAGAGTCTCTCAGACCTCAGACTGGACTTTGGCTCAGGACCAGGACTTGTTCCCTCAGCAGGGCTGTGGCAGCTCAGCACACCAGCTGGTCGGACCCACATGTACTCTGATGGAGCTCAGACCTGTAAATGTTTTACAATAAAGAGCTCAGAGGGAAACATCAGACAGGTGTGCTGATTCTTCCACTGACACAGGACAGATCTGATAATCATGACACAAAAGTTCCCCAAAACAAACAAAGAGTTTTATTCTTTTTATCCAATCAAACGTTTAGAAAACATTTTTAAAAAATCATTGAAAAACAAAAGCAAAAAAGATTACACACACACACACACACACACACACACACACACACAGAGACACACAGACACACACACACACACACACACACACACACACACACACACACACACACAGAGACACACACACACACACACACACACACACACACACACAGAGACACACACACACACACACACACACACACAGAGAGAGACACACACACAGACACACACACACACACACACACACAGACACACACACACACACACACAGACACACACACACACACACACAGAGAGAGACACACACACAGACACACACACACACAGACAGACACACACAGACACAGACACACACAGACACAGACACACACAGACACAGACAGACACACACAGACACAGACACACACAGACACAGACAGACACACACAGACACAGACACACACAGACACAGACAGACACAGACACACACACAGACACACACACGCAGACACACACACAGACACACACACGCAGACACACACACACACACGCACACACAGACACACACACACACAGACACACACACATGCACACACATGCACACACACACACACACACACACACACACAGAGACACACAGAGACACAGACACACACAGAGACACACACACACACACACACACACAGTTTCTCTTACAGGAAGCAGGTTTGAGTGAAACTCTGAGTTTGTTAATCCTCAGATGAAGGAAACTCAGCTTTTGGTCGCAGTAAGAAGGATAACTTGAACAGGGTCAGTTACCATGGCAACAGATGACACGCATCCAGAAAGCCATGACTTCTGATCTTTAGTACAAACATGTAAAGAGTGTGAAGGAGAGCATGTAGGAGGAAAAGGAATGAACAACGATGGTCTGTGGACGATCAGCAGCAGCTCAAACTGAGACCAGCAGAGGGCGCTGTCGGCTCATCTCAGGCTCAGGGGTGCAGCGGGTCCCCACCAATCAGAGACTGTGGATTGGCAGTCAGAGGACCTCTGTGCTAAAGAGCCTGCAGCCTCCATCAGTGTGAGAGTGTGTTAGAGTGCAGCACGGTGCACACAGTGTCTGTGTGCAAGTCTGAAACCTGCACAGGTGACAACAGGAAACTCAGAGTTACTGAACCTGCTTCCTGAGCAGATGTTACTGTGTGCACAGGTGACAGCTAACAGCTGTATTTTAAACAGACTAAAGCACAGGCAGCATGAAGAAGAGGAGCAGAGGAAGGATGAAGGTCCATCAGGCCCAGGGTGTCCTCAGCTTCCTGTTCAGAGACAAACATGATGTCAGCTCCTCACAGCAGCCCGTCTGATCTTAATGACCTTACAGTACCATAAGTAAAATGTGTTCACAGTAGATCACACACTCACAGATAAAAACCACAAACTGCTCCTCAATAAAAGCAGAAGTATCAATAAAATAATAATATGCAACCATGAATTAATTAAAAGCTTGTCTGTACAGAAATGCCTTCAGCTGCTTTTTAAAGACACTCAGTGGATTCAGTGTAAACACAGCGGAGGAGACGACCTTGGTGCCGCTGCCTGAAAAGCACAATCCACTGGTGTTTTGAACAGAGTACGTGGGACCAACAGTGACCTCTGACCTGAAGGCCTAAGTGTTTATTCTAAAGAGCTCATCAGGGTGAGTGTGAGATTATAATATTATTTTATGCCATGTTATACCCCTAATTAAAGATTGTGAATTATTATGTAGTCTTAGTTTGCATTATTCTCCTGAATTAGAAGAAGCTGATAACTATTGCATTAGTTAAACTGATTTGCATTACATTAGACTGCTGATTTATTGTGAATGAATGATATTGTTTATGATGCATTATACTGCTGAGTTATAAGAAATACTGTTTGCAGAAAGTCATCGCCTTATTTGTCTGATTAGAAGAGAACATGCTGGAGTTTTCTGCCCCATCTCAGCAGGAGCAGATAAACAGGGAGCCAAGGTCGTAGCTTAGGCGCCGTGTGAGAGAAAGCATGTGAATGTTTAGGCTTTTATGATAAGGTGGAGGCACCAGAGGCTATAAGAGTTTGAGCAATGCTCCACCATTTTGAGATCTGAGGCTGTCTGCATCAGTGTCCATCTCCCACGCGTGTGACTATTAAAATCATCGTTTGACTCAACCCGGCCGGACCAGTGTTGTTATTGTGGTTTTTCCTCTTGTATCCATCCCCAATATTTGAATCCGTAACATTGCTCAGCTAGCCTGCCTGTAGTCCAGCTGTTTCACCCACTGAAACATCTGAAGCTTTATCAAACCAAAAGTTCTCTTAAAGGAGCAGCTGAGAGCAACCAACATAGAAACATCTGGCCTCAGACTGCAGCAGCTGGGCTCCTTGTTGTGATAAAAAATAAAACATATGAAGTCAATGTGACAGAGGTCGTACCATTTGCTTCATTTTGCTTTTTGCAGTAGAAAAGAAGTGGAACTAGAACCAAGAGCAGAACCAGAAGAACCACAGGAACCAGGCCTGCTATGAGTGCAGTGAGAAAGGAGGTGAGACCCTGAGGAGGTGATGAAGCAGTGTCAGCAGAAGAGTTCACAGGAGGAGTGGAGTCTGAGCTCCTGTGCTGAGGAGGATCTGCAGGAGAGATGATGCAGACGGTTCAGTCATTTTATCAGCAGGTCATGTCTGTAAACAGGAAGTGATGTCACTGTTCTGACCTCTGACCCTCAGAAAGCTCTGAGGAGACGATCCAAATGCTTCAGTAGCACAAGAGTAGAGACCTTCATCAGCCTGTTTGACCCTTCTGATGACGAGCTCTGCTGCTGTTCCAGCTCCAACATGACGTCCATTAAAGTAGAAATAAGCAGCAGCTGTGTCACCGCTCCTCTCTCTGCAACGCAGTGTGACATTACTTCCTGTCCACACAGGAAGTGCAGGAATCTCCAGGATCACACCTTTATCTGACAACAGAAACACAAACAGAGCAGAGTCAAGAGCTCCTCTCAGACGAGCTGCTTCCTGTCTGAATGAGCACCTTGCTGTCTTCCACAGTGACAGTCTCACACTCTCAGCTCACTGACAGACATGTATCCAACATCTGGAAACATCTGCACAGAGACACAGCTGGAACATCTCCCTGTCTCTACCTGAAACACTGATGGACACTTCATCCCTCTGCTGTCCAGATGAGTTCTCACAGAAGTAACTTCCCCCTGAGGAGACGGAGTGATCCAGAACACAGGAGGAACCATGAACCCTCCCAAAGCCTGCAGCTGCTCCACAGTCCTCAGTGAGTCCTCCTCTGGTCCTCTTCACTGTCCATCCATCAGCTGTCTGTCCATCATCAACACAACTCAGAGACACTGAAGAAGATCCTCTGAAGACCTGCTGAAGGTTTGGACTGACAGACAGAGACACTGGAGGACACACACACACACACACACACACACAGTAAGTGTATTTGTGTTCTTGTTGGAGTCTCACTGATGGTTTTCACTTCCATCTCCTCACCTGCAGAAACAGTCGGTGCAGACAGCAGCAGCACACACACACCTGCAACAGGAGGACAGAGGTCAGTAAAGGTCAGAGGTCATTAGTTACTACGGACAAGTTACCCCTGGAACGGTCATCAGAGGGAATTTAGTATTTGCATGAGCCATTCTTCTTTCAAGCTCAGAAGTGTTGGATGTCATTTTATTGTGTAGTTTGTATTTTTTATATTAAGCTAGAAAGAGAATAATTTATCTTTCAAACTACAGCAGTTAGTCTCCTCATTAAAATAAAAACTTTATGCTGATGAATTTTGCGGTGAACAGTGTCTGTGCTGATCTTGACAGGACGTTTGGAGCTCCGCATTTTACGTGACTTTTACACACCAATTGCCTCGAGACTCGATGACTGTATTCTGTGACCGTATATGGTCTTATACTTCCGGGATGAGCTGCTGTGGTTACTAAATGTTTCCTCTGTGAAATAATTTCACTTAGAGCCGACTGTGGAAAATTTAGAATCTGTCTGTGGAGGTTCTCAGTCATCCAGTTTATTGACATCCAGCAACACACCCAGACACGAACTGGTTCACCCGAAAGACAAAACGCCAAAACACAGACTTAACAATGTGGTGTATGCTGTACAGTGCAGCGAGGAATGCCCAGACCTCTACATTGGAGAGACCAAACAGCCACTTCACAAGCGCATGGCACAACACAGAAGAGCCACCTCCACAGGACAAGAGTCAGCAGTCCATCTGCATGTAAAGGACAAAGGTCACTCTTTGAGGATGCCAATGTTCACATTTTGGACAGAGAGGACAGATGGTTTGAAAGAGGCAACATTTAGAATAAAATAGAATAAAAAAGATTTTTCCAAACCGACGTGTTATGATCCTGTTGCAGTTCTAGACTCGCATTCACTGAGCTCTTTAGAAAGATCCATTCTTTGACTAATGTTTCTAAAAGCAGTCTGCATGGCAGCTGCTGCGTTGTATACACCTGTGGTCATGAGATTAAAAACACCTGATTTCACTGATTAATGCTACTCAAACCCAGGCCAGCTGCTCTCAGCAATGCGAAATATGCCAACAGAGCTAAGCCTGCCCCGGGCTGCAATTAAGCACCAAAATTGGAGAAGGCATAGACAGGGGATAAGCTAACATATGAAACTGGAAATGACCGCCGTGTATTCAATTTATTTCAACAAAGTAACTTCTGATTACCACCTATATAAACAGTAACTGTAAAGGAATGCAGTTACCCATATTTTGTATTTTAAATACGTAACACCGGTACATGTATTCTTTTACTTCCCAACACTGGGCAGATGATATCATGGATAAATGAGTAGATGAACGTTTGACTCACCGAGGAGCAGAGAGGCAGACGGGGTCTTCATGGTGTCTGAATGCTTTAAGTCTGAGCAGCGTAGACGTCTTCAGCTTCACAACTTCCCTGTTAACACTTTCACTGTCTGAGCAAACGCTCCACTGATGAGAAGCACACCCACACAGTGGGTAAGTTTCAACAATATTTGCATTGTGTATTTACTCAGTTTGTATTTGTCTAATATGATATTTGTTTCATGATTGGAAATAATAAAAGTGACAAAGATGCACAGATTAGGAGAAAGATGGCCCTGCGAGGGAGTCTAATGTGTTCATAGTCTGAGTAAGAGTGTGTTATTGTAATTCATTAACTGTAAAGTGACCAGGGGACGGGCTGGAGGAATAAAGCTCATGTTCAGTAGTTCAACTTCACATGGACCGAAACTGCTCTGGTGCTGAGAGGTTCTGACCCTGATGGACTGCAGCCTCCTGCCTGAGGGAAGCAGCTCAGGAAGTTTCTCTCTGAGGGAGGGAGGTTGGGGAGGTCAGCAGTAATATGTCCTACCTCCGTCCTTGAAGCCCATGTGGAGGGAGAGCAGACTGCACTCAAAAAAATCTGTTGTTGGATGAACACAATTTAATCATGGCACCCTTTTTGCACACAATTTAACCAAGTACAATAAACCATTTTCGATCATGTCAAACCAACACATTTAGCATTTGGTAGTTTAATGTAATCAGATTACGTTGGATCAACATAGTATACTTATATTGATTTGAAGTGATTTATTTAAGTATGTAGAGTGAAATTTGTTTTAATTCATTCTACACAAGTTAAAAAGTTTAGGAAAACACAATTAAATCTTGTTGTTTCAACAACTACTTTGTTAATCAAGGCAATTACTGCAAGTCTTGCTTAATAAACCAATATGGGGTTGATGATTTCACTCATTTCAATCGAATTATTTCAATTAGATTTGTTTACATTTGTTACACATTTAGAAACCCACTACTTTACAAAAAAAGTCACAATCAGATTATGATAACATTAACTTTATTAACTGGATTTAGTGGACAATATAAAAGCTTACCATTTTTGTACACCTGCAAGCATTATGACACTTCAAAAGGTAAAACATTAGGATACTTATTTACATAGATAATATGTTGGAACCAAAGCTTCCACAACTAAAAACAGATGCAAAATTTGCTCAATATATAAACTATATTTTAAAAAATTAAACTAAAAGATAAAAATACATCTCCCACTTGGCAAGTTAAAACATGTAACAAAATAGAATTACTATTGTGTGAATTTGGAAAAAAAAAATTGAAATAATTTGGGAGCAATACAACAACAAAAGAATCCATAGGCAAAAAAAAAAAAAATAAGGATAAAAAAAAAATTTAGGAAGTAAAACTAAAATAGAAACAGAAGGCTTAACATCAAATTAAATGACAGATGACAATTTTTTTTTTCAAATGTAATTAATTACTTGAAATGAAAATCTATATTTGTTTGGTTTATCTCATTGTAATAATTATTAGTTTGACCAATTTTTATATTTCTGTATTTATTTTTTAATTTTGGTTGCAGTCCTCCACAGCTAGCAATATAGTTTTGCTGTGTCTTAAAACATGCTAGCAAGCAAAATGGACACAATAATACAGTGAACTTAACAGGTGGCAGTGGTCTTAAACTTTACAGGCCCTTGACACATAAACACAACATAGTAACAGTGCAGCTAAAAACAATGAACATTTCTTTGGGAAAACCCCTCAATGCAGTTTCTGTAAAATGTTGACTTTGTTCTACAGAGGAGAGAGAAAAAAAACAAAAACAGAGGGGGGCACTAAAGCACTCCAATGATATCTTCATTCAACACATGACAGCATTATGGTATGTGTGAATTAGTACCTATACTACAAACTCAGAATTAAATGAAAAATAATTAACAGAACAGTACTTCTGATCCATTTTGAGCCATCTATATAAGGACAAACAAAAATCATCTGCAGTGCTGTATAAAAGGTGAATTGCCCAACAGAGAGAATCCAAAAAATTTAAATGAAAGAAAGAAATATAAACAACTCAAATATTAACATTATATATTGGAAATCACCATTGCACCAATGAACCATTCAAGACCCATCAGTCATTTTCAAGTGCTCTCACTCCATAAGCTTGTTTTTCAGAAACTGTGCCTTTGAAGAGAGCTTTTGTCCATCAAGATTTAAAAGTATCTTCTGGAGGACTTCAAAGGTGCATTTAAGTTCTGGTGGGTAGCTCAGGTTCAAACAGTATATGAGTCCAAACAACAGAGCACATGCTTGTGCAATGTTACCCAAATCAGTGAGAGCCTCCACACCCTCAATCAGGACACCAATGTCCTCTGGGTCATCTTCAGGTTCAGCACCCTCCTTCTGGATGACGTACACCCCCATCACAGTTTGCTCCATGCAGCTTTTTGCCTCACTGTCCGTATCCTACGTGACAAAAATATAAGACAACAAAGTAAAATTTAAGAGATTGTTTAAACAACTGTTTCTATGCTGTTCATAAAATCCAAGTAGTCAAAGTAATAAACAGAAAATTACACACCACTAAAGCAGTTGTTAATAATTACTCCAATACATAAATGATAAAATACACCTCTCATGTCAAAAGAGGTGGCATAATTTACCTCTTACCAGCCCCTCCCCCGAAAGGGCCATTGTCCAATTACACATTATAGCAACCGTTACTGTGTCTGACAAACATTAACCTCAAGCAAGATGGAGAAGCGGTGTGCCCACCGATAGTCCGAGAGATTGTGTCTGGAGGAGTTGTGTTCTTTCCATTCACAAAGTCAAAAACAACGTGAATGGATTAAACAGTGTGGATGGCCCCACTCCCAGGTAAATGTACCGAACATTATGAAGCATGTCTGCTTGCACATTTGGGTACCCGTTGGTGCACAGAGGAAACCATTTGTTTGTCGGACGTAGCAAGAGTAACTTAGGGGGACAGGACTTGAGAAAAGGCTAATTCAGCTGCTAAAATAAAACAGGTATAGAAGTGTTAGTACTAAAGAGCTCAAAGTTCATAGACATTTCTATTTACAAATACTGATGACCATAGCAATGAAAAAACAACAGGACTTATTTTAATCCAAGTACAGATTCAAAAGCAATGTTGTCTTGATGCATGTTAAAATACATTGTATGTTTGTGTATCAAGTTTAACTACGGTATGCATAAATTTCTTTCCTTCCAATACCAAATTTCAGAAATTCTTTAATGCAGAGCTTAATACTGTTTGGTATTCAAGACATCCTTTCCCCAATACCAGGTGTCTTGTTGCTAATCTCAAAATTTTAATTTTAACGATTTGCATTTGAGGCAACGTCACAATTTGTATGAGAATGTTACAGTCAACATGCTGTCACAATGACTCACCAAGTACTCCTTTAGTAACTTCTCATAGTCTTCGTTTAGGTAGATGCACAAGGACTTCAAGATGCATGCTCGTCTGGTATGGATGTTGTCATGCTGGAGAGGAGGAGATAATATGAGCCAAAACCAGGCTGTTTTTCTTAAAGCTAGGGTAATCAGTTAACTTGCATAATTATTCTTTAGGTTAGAACCGGGCATGTATCATTTGTTAAGCCGAAACAAAATTGACAAACTTCACCTCCAAATAAAAGTTATTTTTGCTGCCTATGACAAAGTCTACTCAATCCTAATACAAACCTTGGAGATGGCAAGCATGAGACCTCTTATTTTCTTTCCAGGTGTCCCTCCTTTGCTCAGAAAGATTTCCATTAAGCGTGGTGCATATTGGTCAAGCTCGGCAAAGAAAGTAGATAGCAGAGGCTTTGTGGTGATTCGCAGAAACTCCTTGTCAATCTGCAATAGAGAACAAATACATTGATTAAAAACTCAACTGTATATTTCACTCACTTCACATCCAAGCTGACTAAAGCTGCCTTTAGAAGACCATGCAGACATCAGTACTGTCATTGATGACGGCTTCTGAGAAGCTTTTGGTCAATTATAAGATCTTAGCTGTGGCTGCAATATGCTGCCATCAGATGCTTTTCACAAAAGATTAAGCCATGACGGGATAAAGAGGGGTCTAGGGGCGGCGCCCGGGCTGTGACGTGCAGGGTTGCGTATACAGCGTCAGACGGAAGAGACCGGTAAACAGGTCTATAAACATTCAAGCAATAACCTATAATCATTTCTAATATGACGCACTAAATTAAAATCACTTTAGGTTTAAAAACTTCAATAAATACAGATATTAAGAAACCCTCAGAGGAATGCGATCCACATGTTTGCGATACTGCTGCGCATATGTTTAACCATCGAGCGTGTTTTCGAAATTTATGCTGCTGCTCAAATTAACCCGTTACTTACGAGCTGGAGAAAATGTGCAATGAGCTGTCTGTGGCGAGGAGCTGCAGTAAGGAAGGCAAGAGGCAGACGGACGCAGCACCTGCTTTAAAACATGACGGAGAATAGTCCCTCTTTTCTTTCGGGACCACTCTAAATAATGGTAGCTTAGATTAAACTCCAGCTGTCTGACAATAAAGTGTGGAGGATTCTCCGTTTTAGCACAACGCCTGTCTGATTGGTCATACAGTCATGCCTCTGTTGCATTCACTGAACCCAGGAAAAGTCATAGCACTCAATTAGACTGATCCCTTCTGGGTAAAAAAACAAATAAAATAAAATAATCACTGGTTGATAAACGTTTGTGGGTAAAGCTGAGAATGTCCTGGTCAGCCGAGGCCAGCACACATTCCATATGTCATCAGAAGACCTCCCTCTGTAGCGCAAAGACTTCATTCAGAAGTTCAGCATTGAAGAAAAATTGCGGTATATCAGAATGAAGCTTGCAGGCACAGAATGCAGCAATAACTTGTTTTGCCAAGGCATAGTGGCACATTTAGAAGACACACCATTGCGGGAATATTACTCTGATATGCCGCTACATTGCGTCTTCTAAAAGAGGCTTAAAAAACAAATGCACAAATGTCTCTTCAATGTAGACCTGTGAAAAAGTAGACCAGAGTACCTGTATAACAGTAGAGGTTTTGGTTTAAGTGTTAACAGAATGCCATCTGAGGCTGTATTTACAACATTTTATGACGAGGAAGGATCCGGATCATTCTTATGTCCTGATACATAAAACCTACTAAATTAAACGGTACTTACTTTTTCACATTACTATTTTCAGTGATACAGGAACCAACAACAGGTAGTACTTTTAGTTTTGGACTACAAAACATAAATTACATGCAACATCCAAATGCATTTTAACCACACTTGCCTCTCTCGCAGTGAACAGAGCTGGCCATCTGCTTTTGAAGTCTGCAACCATCGGCTGACCCTGAAGAACTTCTTGCCTTCTGTATGAGAAAGTCTTCTCCATTTTCACACTCACAACAGAGTCATTATTTCTTTTAGTCAACTCAGAAAGAATTGCAACTCTCTCCTGTTCCAGACTTTCTGATGTCTCTCCTTTTGGATGCTGTGGACAATAGTTAACTTCAGCTCTTTTGGGTTTCTTCACATTGAAGGCTGCCTGACGGTTGTCACCAGACTTGTTTTTGATGGAGTTTATGGTCACCTCTGTACATCCAAGGCCTCTCAGTTTGGTGCGGAGGTTAGCCATTTTATATTTTAGGCTAATCTTCCACCCATAACAGCCATTGAAAGACCCCTGCTCTCTAAGGCAAGGATGCTTTTTCACAAGAGCTTCTGCAACGTCAGTCAGATCATTGTCTGTTGGGTAGGCTTTGAATTTGTATATTTCTTCAGCCAGTCGTTCCAGAATTTGGGATTTCAGTTTAGGTGAAGGGTTCAATAGAGTTCCCCCATTGGCGCAGGCAGTATTGGCCTTCTCGAGTTCAAATTCTGCCTCATAGCTAAATTGAGGTACAGTGAAGACACTTGGCCAAACCCAGTGCCTTGAGGATGGTGAAGAACCTGAAGATGAAATAGGCTCTGTATCATCTGTGTCAGCAGAGGAGATGGATACAGACTCTGTTGCTTGGCTTTGAGAAGTTCTTGCATCTTCCTCCTGTGGGCTTTGCAAAAATATCACCTTAAGGGTGCCTTTGTCCTTTACTTCTGAGACATCTGACATATTCATGAACTCATTTCCAAAGTCCTCATCTTGATATTGAAGTCGAATATCTTGCTGTAATCCAAAACTTGTCTTTACTGTGTGGCACAAATCTTCAATTGAGACCGGTGTCCCTGCAGGAAGAATCAACTTCCTGGCATCATCTTCACCCAGGATTATCCGCAGTCTTAGGGGTGACGTCATTTTGAAGATCTGAAAAATATCAGCAATTCTTTTAGAAAAAGTCACCGTTTGGCATATCAACAAGCAACAATTAGGGACCCTTGTGCACTTCTGTGCAACTTTAAAAATACAATTTTTTGTTGTGAAAACAAAGAAGAAATACATTAAAGGTTAAAACACAATTTCTCTTATCTGTTTAGACTAGAATGTAAAAAGAGCTTTCTGAGGCTACGTCAGCCCAGAGACATAAGCAGTAGAATGAATACTTTAATTCTAACTAAAAAAAAAAAAAAAAACCACAGCAAAAGAAGTTATGATGATGCTGCTGCAATACTGTAGAGGATGACAGACGCTGGCAGGTAATTACTTAATATATTGAAAAATTCACTGTACTTTAAAAGCAGATTTTTGGAAACAACAGGAATATCATCATCATCCGTCCATCCATTATATATTCTGGCTATCCTTAATATCATCATCCTGCAGTAAAGTACAAATGAGAGACGATGCATGCTATGTGTAAACATTATATACTTTCATAATTATATGGACCTGTCTTAAGTCTGGTGACAAGGTGAGGTAAGGGCACAAACCATTTGGTAAAATTTGGGTGGCTCAAACTAAGTTGTAGGGAAGGAATTATTTGCTGGAGACCATCTTGTGTTTATGAAAATCAGTTCACAGTGAAAACAATATGGTGGAATTAGAAATTCTGTAACACTTTAATCAACCAAATCATAACAGGTTTCACTCAGAAAATGTAATTTTCAACAAATCTTTAGTTTTGATTTGTTGTGTTTTGAAATAAAAATCTTAGTTTTCTAATGCATACATAAACAATTCATTTTAAAATAGTTTTATTTTCAACAGCTAACAGACCAAATCAAAAGCATGACAATTTCACAAATGCTATAGGGTAAGAAAAATAATAAAAAATACTTACAAGTATTAATTTTGTTTTCCAAGAAAACTCACAGATCTCTTTAGAGTAACCAGATGCAGTCCTCCAACAGAGTAGGCAGCTAAGGGATAGTCATCAACCAGTTCCTCATGTGCAATGACAGCCACCTCCCTCACATGTGACGTGCTCAGTTCAAAAGCTCTAAAGTGCTCCCTATACCAAGCAGATATCTTTCTCACCAAAAAATGCAACTTCCCTTCCAAAACACAGAGCTGCAAAATTTCAGCAAACTCAGGCAGACCAAATGACTCTCCATGGATAACAATCATTCCTTTGCTGTAGTTCATACCATTGTATGACACATTCTTCGCAATGTGAACATCAGTTTCATCTGGAAGCCTTTGGTTAAAAGCAGCTGCAATGTCACTTTGGAGCACATCAATAGGCACTGATGAAACATTAGTTACCACCAACTGTTTTTTCTCATCAGACATATGCAAATGGTGAGCAATGACAAGCTGGTGTTTCCTGGCAAGTGTGAGAGGTATGTTTTTAAAACAGTTGGTGTGGCGAGCAACCTGTTTAAAAAAACTATGCTTGGCCTCAAACCTCATTGTCCACTTATGAACGAGAGGTCCAAAGAGACGTATCATGACAGGATAGTGCTCTACAAAATGGTGTTTAGGAAGAATACGGCTGTTTGGAAAAAGTTCTTTGTATCTCTGCCGATGCTCTCTGATTTTGAACTCAAGATATGATATTGACTCATCACAGTGGATAGGGGCAACAACAAGTTCCACTATATCCTTGAGATCCAAAAGAACATGCCAGGCCTGTTCATCTTCAGGAACAAGGGGACCAATAATAAAAGGCAACAAGCGAAGCAGAGCCCAATTTTCGTGTGCATTCCCCCCTATATGTTTTTTCCTTGAGTAGGTATGTGGTATGACGTGAGGACGATTTGTCTTATCACCCCATTTGTAGTCAAAACTTTGGATTGAACTGTTAAGTTTTTCTAAGGTGAAATACTTTTTGGAGATCAAAACAGCCAAGCATTCCGCTAGTTCTACAGGTATAATGCCCTCAAAAAAATCATGTACTATATCCGGGGGAAAGCCTGAAATAACATCAAAATGAGAGAGACTTTTAGTCAAAACACAGTCACGTTTAACCCCACAACACAAGCTTGAGGTTTCCAATGCAGATTTTAAGTGAGCCAAATGGAGTTCACGTGTTCTACACTCAAAAACGTCTGCAGTCAAAAACTGAATTTCAGTTTTCTTTGCGACACAGAATCTACATATGTGTTCCCCAGAAAAACTTTCAACAAAACCTGCAAGCCCGTGAGCAGCTAGGTTATCAGCTATTACACAATTTACAGTGCCTTTAACGAACTCATTTAACTGAGCAATAAACACACCGTGTTGTTCCAAGATCACAAGATCTTTTAACAGGGGTTCCAACACCTTTTCAAACCCAAATGTCTTTAAATCGTCACTTTTACAAAGAACAGCTAGGTAAATGGAGGAGAGTGCTGAATGAGAGCCTGGAGGCAAATTATCCAAGACCCAATAAATACCACAAAGCTTGTGTTTTTTGCGTGAGGTTCCAAGAGGATTGCAAACCTCAAAATCATCAATGTAAAGTGTAATGGAGATTCTCAACACGTCAACAGCTAAAAAACTATTGGTTCTAAAGTGCTTGCCATCTCGGAAAGACCTGTAAACACTCAGACCATTAGCCAAATCCTCACTTTTTTCTTGTCCTATATGTTGCTCAATCACTCTATCAAGTATGTGATTATGACTCAATAATTCTTGCAATAACTTTAATAAAGGAATGTACTGAAATGACTTTCGTTGATCAACAGATAAAATGTACTCAACAGGCTCTACGACCCTAAAGTTATGCTTATAGTATTGTTTTCTTTTAAATGAAGTTCCAAGAGGACCACACTTAGCTAAAATTTTTGATACAGGGTTAGAAATGCACACTGTATTGGCAAGCTCCTCAACAACAGCCTGACCAATATGAAGGTTATGGCTCTTGAATACCTCTTCAACAGTTCGTTTTGTGATTGAAGTACAAGCAGAACTTAACAAAAAACTCAACTCCTCCACCAAGCCATCTACTGCTGTAGCTGGAATTTGAAATATATGTTCCAATTTTAACAATATCCCAGCTATTTTCTGTTCAACAAGATCTGTCAAATTTTCAGTGGAATGATTACTTCCTGACACAAACTCAGTTCCAACTTCAGGATCTAAAAAATCAGAGCAACTAGCACCTACACCTTCAGGGTCATCAGAATGTTGTGCTGGGTCAAAACACACCACTAAACCTACCTTGAAATCTTTAAGTGAATCTGAATGATGCTTCCTCTTTTTGTGTGAATAAAATGTACCAAAGATATTTGTCTTGAAAGAGCAGCCTGAAAATACACAAGTTACTGTCTCACTATTTCGTAAATGTGATCCAATATGTCTAAAATAATCTCTCTCTGTGGTAAGGTCACCGCAGTCACATAACTCACACCTAAAAGTGACTGAACTAACAGCTGTCTGTTTAAAATGAGAAGAATGACATCTGTAAACATGTGTTTTTAGTCCACACCAAGTCTTAAATGTGCATGGACAATTTACATATATACAAAGATAACGCTGGCTGGGTCCATAATGGTGATGTAATCTACAGTGTTTCAATAATTTGTACCTACTACTCTCCCTGATGGAACAACGCTTGCACTGCCACATACAAGTCACTGAAAGAAAAAAAGAGAAGCAGTTTTAAGGATGGTTTTATTGTCACCTTTTTTTTCACTGGGGCGATTGTGGCTGTGGGGCGATTGTGGCTCAAGAGTTGGGAGTTCGCCTTGTAACCGGAAGGTTGCCGGTTCGAGCCCCGGCTCGGACAGTCTCGGTCATTGTGTACAGGCCATTTACCATTTACATTTACTTTGATTAAATCATAAAAGTATCATAAAAAATGTATGATGGTAAAAACTTACCATGTATTAAAGAGGAGGCACAAACAATCAGAAAAAGGGGGCAGCTTTCTTTGTGGTGTTACTATGGTAAAGAAAACATACAATTATTTTATAAAAATTCCACAGTGGATTTTTTTTTTAACTTTGTTGGAAATGTATAAAAAAAATACAAATACATATAAATACCTCTTGCAATATAAAATTCACAGATAAATATCCAATCTGTTGCCAAATGTAATAGCAGTGTTTCACACTATGCAATAAAGATGCTGGTAGTTGCGGTAAAGGTTCGACAGGCAATTTTCATAACTATCCGCCATTGCCTTTTCCTTTGACCTCGTGTTCATGCTCTTTTTCCCATGCACTAGTATTCAAGTCAATTCGAAGGATGCAGCCCCTGAATTTGGACACAGCTAATATTTAGCAACTCCCGCGCTAGTTTAACTTGCATTACCGCGAGAGGCCGAATGCTTAAAAAAAGGAGAGAGAAAGAAAGAAGAAATGCAAATAATAAAAAAAAGTGAAGAAAGACCATGTCTTCTAAACCGTCATTTAAAACCAAAGTGAATGCTAACAGAGCTAGGTAAAAGTTCAATGAGACAACCGTTGAACTTTTACCTAGCTTTAGCTAACTTCGTTTACTTTGAAAGTGAATTACAAACGTGTTAAATATTGAACTAAACATATCAATAACCGCTAAAAACACTATAAAACTGCAAAAACGGGTAACAAAAAAAAAGCAATTAAGTGGAAATGCTAATAATAATATAAATATAGCCGGAGCGGATTAGAAATCAGGTATTAGACAGTACCGATTGGCACCGTCTAATACCCGATTTTCACAGTATTTGCTCCACTCCCGCTGTCTAATGACAACTTACACATTTGGAATTAAAAACATTGTTAAACAATTAACGGACGGAACAACTTCGTTTGACTAAGATATTTTCAGTTATTTATCACTTACCTGTATTGTGGAAGATTCCGCAGAGAGAAACGGCAGTTCACTGAACAGATATAACTTTGTCCGCGTTCCCGCCTCTTCACGTCTGGGAAGTTTGAGCATGCGCACTAGGCATCGGTTTTAGAGTTGTTGATTTAAAATAATTACATTTAATTGAACTGAAGAATGCAAATCTAGTTCATTAAACTTTTTGTTATTTTATGTTAAACCAACAACTGATAATGATTTAAAAACCTAAACTCAATATGTTCATGTTAAATAGACAAATGTCTATTGAATTAATCAAACAACTGCCTTAGTTGACTTTTTTGAGTGTGCAGGTGATCATCTTTCAGTCTGCAGGTGGTGAGGATGGATTCACTGATGAAGGAGTAGTTGTAACATTGACCACAGGAAGTTCATTATATGCTGTGCTTTTGTGATGAGGGTGCTGATGATAGCGGTCACTCTGATCCTGGAGACAGACAACAACTGTTCAGAAAGACTTCAGTGTCTGATGGACTCTGTGTCTCTGTAGAGGCTGAAACATACACGTCCCTCTAGTTCTTCTACTTCTCTGTACAGTTGCTCACATTCATTCCAACACTTTCAGCAATCTGCCTCCAGGATTTCTCATATCTGTGAGTCTTTATATTCTTTATATTAAAACTCTGATTATTACTCTTCATCTTTGAAGTTCTCTCACTGATCGATTCAAAAAAAAGGAGTCGACTGTATGGAACAGACCAATCACAATATTCAAAAACTGCGACAACACAACGAGGTTCACCTCAAGTTACAGCGCAGGAAACAGGACATCTCTCAGCAAGCTGTGTGGTTAGCATGTAGCTGTGCTATAGAGAAGAAGCAGAGGTAGAACTCCCATGAACCTTTGCAGACTGAAGGAGAGCCGTTAGCTTTTATTATTTAATCTTTATTTCCACAGGTAGTCCTGCTGAGACTCAGTGTCTCATTTCTAAGATAGACCTGGTTCACCTGAACGCTGGTGCTGTAGTTGGAGTGCAGCTGTTTAGCATCTCTCATTGGCTCATGACCACAGGTGGAGATACAGACTGACAGATTGTTGTGGGATTTCTCTTTAGCTTATTGTCCTTTAATGTATTGTCTTGATGAAATGCTTTCATGTTACTTAGTTTAGTACGTCTGGTTCACACCTCATTCACGCTGGGAAACAGACGGTGAGAAACTGGTGAATGTCTCCCAGGAGACGGAGACTTGACCCCAGAGTGGGGGAGATCCACACAGGTGATAGAGAGTTTTTCTGTTTAGAGCTAAGGTGTGAACTGCAACTGCCTTTTGTTCTGTGACTGTGTTTAAAGGGACCTGAACTGTTCATTGTCAGAGACGACTCTCAGTGCCCGCTGACTGACGTCTCTCCTCATGCATGAGAAATAAAGTGTTGGGTTTTAACTGCTCAGCGTGTCTGCAGGCTTTGTTAATAAATTTCCACAACACAGATCGATGTTGCTTTCACACTCTCTCATTACTTAAATTGAATACCATCCATCCATCCATCCATCCATTCGCTTCCGCTTATCCTTTTCAGGGTCGCGGGCGGCGCTGGAGCCTATCCCAGCTGTCATAGGGCGAAAGGCGGGGTACACCCTGGACAGGTCGCCAGTCTGTCGCAGGGCCAACACACAGGGACAGACAACCATTCACACTCACATTCATTCGGACATTCACACCTAGTGACAAAAATTAAATTGAATACAATAATTAAAAAAACTCATTTTCTGCCGTTTCCAAACGTTTTCTACATTTTACACCTGAACACATGGTTTAGATGATCTTTGATCATAAATTCTAATGTCTTCTTATGTCCTCTCACTCACCTCTAGTCACTTCATATGATACCCCCAGAGCCCAGATTTGACCTCTTCTATGGCCCCAGAACCATTTTTTAACCTTTATGAAATACTTGTATTTCTCTGAAGCACCAGTGTCAGAAGTTTAATAGTTTTTCTTAGAAGGTCACAAAGACAGGTCATTAAAGACAAAGACAGTAGCAGATGATCTAAAGGGCAAACAGAGAAGAACAAAGACAGCAGCACAGAGCTGAGCTGATCTTATCAAGACTGTCACGTACTGTGTGACAACAGCTCATCCCACAGAGGCGTGTACCTGCTTTCATAACGTGTGTTTAAATGTGCATGTTAATGATGCTTCAGCCTCAGCAGAAGTGACCGCAGAGACAGAGACTCAGATCTCTGACTGTGTAGTGGAACCATGAACCACAGCTGTGAGTGTGTGTGGTATTCAAGATGGCGCCGGTGAGGTCGGCTGCCGTCACGACTGCTCCGACCACTTTTTCTTTGTCTTTGTTTTTTAAGTTAGTTTTCAGAAAAAAAAAGTGTCGTACAGTTATTTCATTTTTAACCTTAATTTTTTATATTTTATTCCTTCCTAGTTAAATTTACCCTTTTTAATTTTTCATATTTATTTCCTATCTTATTCATAGCCTTTTCCTTTTTTGTTTTCTTTAGGTCACGAGCAGTTGTCCAAGCATTTCACTGCATATCGTACTGTGTATGACTGTGTACGTGACAAATAAAATTTGAATTTGAATTTGAAACCGTCAGACTGTCACGAACACTGACAGACTGAAAGATTTAGCTCAGAGCACTGTGGTCTGCTAACATACATTATCACAGGACACTGAGATAATCAACCACTGTTAGCTCTTCTTATTAAAGTCTGTGAAGAAATAATGTTATCAGGTCTGAACCTCAAACTCTTGATTATCATCTGTTCTTTAACCCTGCACATGCCTTTGAGGATGAGCTCCTTTATTTTTTTTTGCTTTAAAGTCACAGGGCCCCCCATCCCCCAGCAGGGGCCTGACAGAGCCAGGGGCGGCCAGGCACTGTCAAGCAACCTCCTGGAGTGAGCCAGTACACACCTGAGCACCCAGCCCCAAACACCGAGATCCACCAATCTAAGTCACCCAATAATCAAACTGAAGGGGAGGCTGGAAGGTTACATTTCAGACCCTTTGAGAATTCTTCACATATCCAGCTCCAACACCTGTAATGGTCCCTGTGCCTGCTCAGCTGACTCGGTATGGCTACAAGTGTTTTGTTTATGTTTTGCTCCTCTCGCTCTCCTCCCACGCCCCCACGCTCTACCAGGGCGGAGTCATGGTGATTCCTGCCCCTGGCTCCGGCACCTGCGAACGATCCTCTAATCAACGCTCTCGCTACTTAAGGCGGCTGCTGGGAATGCTTCATTGCCGGATTATTGTGTCATCACTAGTCTCATGCTTGAGTTTCCGGTGTGCTGTGACTTAACCTGCTCTCTTCTCCCTGTGCCAGACTCTACCTGCCAGCTTGAGGATCGCAGCTAATGTGAGCGTGAGGCCAGTGTGAAAGAGCTGAGCCAGAGCGTTTGGAGGAGGATCGCTGTAGTGCTGACTCACCTGTTCAACATGCCAGAGGAAGCTCATATACACACGGAGCTCTGACAACATGACTCATGATATCAGCTCAGTGTAAAACATTTCAACAACTTCTTTAAGATGTTTGGCAAAAATGGTCTGTCACTTTTATCTAAAGGAGGCTTTTTTTTATCACACATGCTAATATCACCCTTAAATTTGACCCAAAATGCACTTTGTGAAGGTGGATTCAAAAGATCAGGGTACCAACGTTCATATATGTATCTACATCACAGATATTAAATGTTTTCCCACTAGATCATGGATCTATGTCTGATGGTATTGGTGCAGTTTCTAACAGAGCTTAAACATGTTTTTCAGGTCATAATTTAATAAAATGCTGGAACATAGTTAAAGCACCACATTTAGACCCACCTGTGTGCACTTGAAGGGCCTGACACTCTTTTCTACAGAGGCCACATCAGAGCAATAATATACTGGTTTACAGGGTCAGAGCGAGAGGAAGGATATTAATACAACTCTGAGCCTGTAGATGATAACATCCATTACTGTGTATCAGGGCTGGACTGGGACAAAAAATCAGCCCGGGCATTTTGACTAGAGACCGGCCCACCAGGTATTCTAGGAAAAACCATAAATCCTTTGAATGAAAACAAACGCTGTTGTCACAGTGATGTACACTGTCTTGTTGGTATATATGTATCAGTCTAATAAACTTAAACCTACACCATCCTCCCTATTCTGGTATTCTAAACCAGTAGTTCCCAAACTACTGTACGCGTACCCTCGGGGGTACGCAAGTGGCTGTAGGGGGTACGCGTGGGTTGGGGTTGGAGTGGGGAGCAAAAGTTTTAAAAGCCGAAATTTGCGCTAATGCAGTTTTATTTGCCTGTCAAATACATGACTATATACCACCCTCTGGTGTTCAGCAAAAAAATAGCTCTGACAAAATACATGGGTGTGATTTGCCCAAATGACTGACACCTAACAGTTGAAGTTGCCTCCAAGCATTCAGTGCAGCGCGAAAATGGAGAAGTGGTTAACAAGAAAAAAAGGCCCTACCACAGAGACACCGGCCACAACAACCAATAAGCTCATATCTGAAGATGCATTTTCCAGTGATCGCACAGGTGATTGTTCAACAACAATGTGTTCGTCAGATTTGGATGCTAGCAGTGCTAGCAAGGCAAGGCAAGGCAAATTTATTTGTATAGCACAATTCAACAACAAGGTGATTCAAAGTGCTTTACAGAGACATTAGAAACAAAAACAAATAAAAGGCATGATTTAAAATGATTAAAACAAACAAGCAAACAAACTAACTAATTAACAAACAAACTGCCACCAGAAGTTCTTAGGTGGCTGCCTCAAAACTGTTTTGCATGCTCCTGTGTCGCATACTGTTGTTGGAGCGACAGTTGAGGCTCATCAGCGTCGCGTTTCTGGCACAGGTTGTGTTATTCACACCTGTTCGCGCGATCCGAACCCTTATCGTAAGGGGAGCTACCAGTCCCTCTGCGGACGAGCTACTTTCTATTTTAAATTCCCTGAATTTAAAATACTCTCTAGACCCAGTCTAGACCCAGCTGGTGAGCTACCCAGAGCTCTACAAACAAACAAACAAAACAGTATATAAAATCAAAACAGATAAAATCAGAAATAGATAAGATCAGTAGTTAATGTAAGTTTTGAAATTTAAGCTTAAAAGTGTGGATTTGGTGCTTTATTCAAATGCAGCTGAGAACAGGTGAGTCTTCAACCTGGAATTAAATAAACTGAGTGTTTCAGCTGATCTGAGGCTTTCTGGGAGTTTGTTCCAGATATAAGGAGCATAAAAGCTGAATGCAGCTTCTCCGTGTCTGGTTCTGACTCTGGGAACTGATAAAAGACCGGATCCAGATGACCTGAGGGATCTGGAAGGTTCATACTGGGTCAGGAGGTCACTGATGTATTTTGGTCCTAAACCATTCAGAGCTTTATAGACCAGCATCAGAACTTTAAAGTCTATCCTCTGACGGACAGGCAGCCAGTGTAAAGACCTCAGAGCTGGACTGATGTGGTCCACTTTTTTGGTCTTAGTGAGGACTCGAGCAGCAGAGTTCTGAATGAGCTGTAGTTGTCTGACTGATTTTTTTAGGTAGACCTGTAAAGATGCTGTTACAGTAATCAAGCCTACTAAAGATGAATGCATGGACTAGTTTTTCCAGGTCCTGTTGAGACATCAGATCTTTTATCCTTGATATATTCTTGAGGTGATAGTAAGCTGACTTTGTTATTGTCTTAATGTGTTTTTCTAAGTTTAGGTCTGCATCCATCACTGCACCCAAATTTCTCGCCTGGTTTGTGGTTTTTAGATGTATAGATTGAAGTTCTCTGGTGACCTGTAATCGTTTTTCTTTGGCACCAAAGACTATTACCTCAGTTTTGTTTTTGTTTAGCTGGAGAAAATTGTGGCACAACCAGTCATTAATTTCCTCAATGCATTTACCAAGAGCCTGTACAGGGCCTCGGTCTCCTGGTGACATTGTGATATATATTTGTGTGTCATCTGCATAGCTGTGATAGTTTATTTTGTTGTTGTTTATAATCTGTGCCAGTGGGAGCATGTAAATGTTAAACAGAAGGGGTCCCAAAATGTAAGCAGGGATGTATCTGTGGTTACTAGCCAAGTGGCTAGCATAGCTGGAGCCAGCCATGTGGAAAGTGATGAAGTGTCTGATGCGGAGTGTCAAAGTGGGAGAAAGCATGACAGCTCGGACTGTAACACAACCTCATCAAAGAAGCGCAAATATGATGACAATTATATTTCGCTGGGGTTTACGTGTATAAATATTGGTGGATTTCCCCGGCCACAGTGTGTTATTTGTGCAAAAGTATTGTCTCAGAACTCAATGAAACCTTCACCTTTGCGCAGACATTTAGAGACAAATCATCCCCATTTGAAAAATAAACCAAGGGAATATTTTGAGCGACAGCTAAAATCACTTTCAACAAGTAAAACCTGCATTCAGGTGCCAGATCTTATGAATAAAAACAGACTACAAGCATCTTACATGGTCAGTTACAGAGTGGCTAAAAACAACAAACCCCACACTATTGTGGAGGACCTCATTCTCCCTGCTGCTTTAGATATGGTAGGGACAATGTTGGGGGAAAAGGCAAAAAAGACGATACAGTCCATTCCATCATTCCAACAACACTGAAGTCTTTCCTGTGCTGCATGATTTTCTGTGCTCTAATGATCTCACACTATCTAAAAGTGTAAAGCGCGAATGTAACGTGCACCTTGAGGAGCTGGCGGTGCAGTTACGCCGATACTTCCCAGAGACGGACGGCTCAAATGATTGGATACGTCACCCGTTCACCGCCGTGCCTACTTCGTTATCACCGTCTGACCAGGAGAGCCTAATTGAAATCGCCACAGATGGATCTCTAAAAGTTGAACACGCTCAAAAGAACCTGGCGGATTTCTGGATAGGGCTGCGCACTGAACAGCCCGCGCTGGCTAAGCGCGCTGTCAAGACTCTGATGCCTTTCGCCACCACATACTTATGCGAAAGGGGATTTTCTGCTTTAACAAACATGAAAACAAAATACAGAGCAAGACTTTGTGTGGAAAACGATTTAAGACTCAGCCTTTCCCAAATTGAGCCAAACATTGAAGAGCTGTGTGCCTCTGCTCAAGCACATCCATCACATTAAATAAAGTTCTGTTTAATGAAAGTTCATGGCCTTTAGGCTCTCGACAAAAAAGTGAATTCTAATAAATCCTTTGATACACTGCTAGTATTAAGTAGTAAAGTTTGTTATTAAAACTCTGTCATTACTAAAAAATATTGATAAATTCATTTGGTGGTGAGAAATAATCGACTGTGCAGTATTTATTTTTATGCATGCGATATTGCAATGTATTTATAGACACTAATTAAGAGTTGTTCGTAGTAGGGGGTATGCGGCTGAGGGTGACATGTCTCTAGGGGTACGTGGCTCGAAAAAGTTTGGGAAGCACTGTTCTAAACAGTACCAGAAAGTAGACTTCTGGTCGAGTTAACCTCCTGAACTATCTACAACACATGGTGAAAACCTGAAATTAAGACAGAAGACTAGAGGCGAGACATGATCATTACTGATTACTGATGACAGATTTAGATATATATAAACCATTCATTTGCCACATCAATAAACAGCATGGCAGGGCAAAATATTTTGTCTAACATGGCAACCTTTAAAAAGTGAAAGGAGACAGAAAGAATAAAAGAAATTTACACAGAGTACTGGTACAGTATCTAGAAAATGTGGGAAAATACTGGCATCATATACAGTACTTAGCTACTTCTGAAGAAATTATGTTGGGACCCTAAAAAAAATTACTATGTGCAATAATGGATTTCTATACATTTTACATCAGATGAAAACGTTTGTTTTAAGATTCAGATTATTATTTGTTGAAGTGAGAAATTTTAAATGAGAATAAGAAAGTATTTCTTTGTGCCCCCCTCTCCCTGTTAATGCCCTACCTGCCCCCCTGGAAAAACTTTGCTAGACCCGCCCCTGCACAGTTACCAGCTGTCAGCTACTTAGAAAAGGATCCTGGTGTTATTGTCTTGATAAACTGAGCAGATATTTGAGGTTTACACAGCTACATTCTCGCCTGAAAACATGTTAAACATTTATTTTGTGACCCAGAAAGAATAATAAGAGTAATATTAAAACTAACTAGCTGCCGCCATTGTTGGAAACTGAGCTGGGCCGCGCTATGAATTCTCGGACAGTTTCTTCTTCTTCGGGGTTTAACGGCAGCTGGCATCCTTGTACATGCAGTGCTGCCATCTTCTGTTTCAGTCCGTTATTACACTCTTAAATCCTGCTACTTATTCCTGCGTCTTTTGTGATCTTACAAAGCTTCAAACCACGCGTCGACTATTAAATCAGTCGTCGACGATTTTGATAGTCGACGTAATCGTGACTAGTCGACTAATCGTGGCAGCCCTAGTGAGAACCATGAAACTGTTTTTGATAGAAACCCAACAAAGAACAGATCCAGATGGGGGGACAAAATGGTTTCAGGACATTTCTCAAATAAAAATGATTTTATCTTCATCTGCTGTTCTTAATAAAGCCAAAATACAACATGTGCTACATTAAAAAACACATCAGTGAATGAAACTAAAGGAATCCGTCCCACCAGGTGCTAACACAGTCTCTTCCATCCTGAAAGTTAATTTTAACACCCTGTTCCTGCTCTAGGAGCTGAGCTCTCAGACTCTCAAGCCATGCAGCAGGTCATGGTTACATGTCCTGTACCCTTGATCACCTCTGCCTGTGATCCTCAGAGCCACTATCTTCACTAAACTAGACTCAGACATAATTATCATCTTGTATCACAGCAAGCGATTAACAGACACGCTGGTCCACAGTGTGGATTCTACGCTTTTAGGGGTGTGTATTGGTAAGAATCTGGCGATACAATATCTATCATAATACAGGGGAGACGATACGATATATTGCGATACTAAAAGCCAGACGATATTTGTGTTTAGGACTGAATTTAATTAAGAAAAATCACAGTAAACAGTCCAAACTGTTAAATGCTTGACATGAGCCATGTAAAACAAAAACACTCTCTAAGTTCAAAATGAGAGAAATTAACATCTGCCTTATGAGAAGTCATGTCAAATAAACAAATAAAAACTACTTTACTGAAATATCAACTATTTCTTTAACATGAAAAAAGGTAAACAATGTAACACTGAGGCCTTACTTACTAAGTACTATGATTGTAAAGTACTTATCCAAAAACTGCTCTATGAAGCATCAAAACAAAGCACTTTTCATGTGACCTTAACATCTCATTTACATATCTCTTTCCCAGATCTTCTGCTATGGCAGTCTAAATGTCCCTTACTGTCGGTGTATCATCAACACTTTCTTGTGCACCCATCACAAGCTTGGCATGAAGAGGAGCAATGATGGACAGGGTTGGCATACTCTCCTCTGACATCACCAGGGTGGCGTCCTTCATAGGCTTGAGTGCCCTGACAACTTCTTCTGCACATGTGATGTCAGACTCACTTAATGTGAAAATTTATTTTTCACTCTTCCTAACTTCTGCAGAAAGCAGAGCCGCACAGATGGCTGGTTGCGGTTCTAAAACTCGTTCTATCATCATAGGAGCTGTTCAATCTTGTAATTATGTCCGTGATGAATCTGTGAGCTGGTAGCTGAAGGAGGCACTGTTTCTGCTTCAACTGATTGCTGGCTGTGGTGCTGCGCCTGAAAAAGGCTGTTACACGTCGGATACTCCCGAGAAGTCGCACCACACATTGTATTTTCAGTGCTTTCTGTGAGGCGAGATTCAGACTGTGTGCAAAACATTGTATGTGCGTCATGCCTGCAAGTCTAGCCGCGAGAGCCATGTTTGGTGCATTATCGGTAACAACAACAAGGTCCTTTGCATTCAATCCCCATTCAGCCACAGCGTCAGTTAGTAACGCTGCAATGTGTTCACCTGTGTGACTGCCATGCATGGCTCGGGTTTGTAGTACATGAGACTGAAGGTTCCACTGGTCTGTTATGTGATGTGATGTAACAGTTATGTACGATTCAGTGGCTCTCGAAGTCCAAGCGTCGCATGTCAAAGCAACTGTCTCTGCCAAGCTGAGAGAGTCCAGCACTGTCGCTTTGACTTCTTGGTACAACTTTGGCAGAGCGATGTCTGTGATGTGTTGTCGGGAAGGAACGGTGTAACGGGGCTCCAGCATTTTAATCATATTACAAAATCCTTTATTCTCCACAACACTCAGAGGGCGCATGTCTTTGCAAATAAAAACAAGTACTGACTGCGTTATTTTTGTTGCACGAGCTGAAGTTGCTGGTAGTTAACTTCTTCAATTGTCCGTTGAGCGGGATCACCTCGTTTCGTTTTAAAATTAGCATTTGACGCTACATCGCTATGATGTCTACACACGTGTGTTCGTAAATTTGTTGTGTTACCCGAATATTTGACTCTGGCGGTGCAGATTTTACAGACTGCATAGCTCTTGTCATTGTCTTTACTGCCTTCTTTTGTCCTAAATCCAAAATAAGTCCACATATCAGCTTTGAAAGCTGCTGCGGCCGGTTGTATCCTCTCCTCTTTGGTCATCAGTTAGCTAGCACAATTGGCCACACATCCACTGTTCTATTTCGTTGGTTTTTAGCAAACTAGACGCTTCTACAGTTATTGCGAGACCTCGTTTTTCCATAACGTAAAGGCGGTAAAAACTGCAAACAAGTGGCCAGAGTTAAAATTGCAAAATACAAAAGAAATTCACAGTAAATGCATGTAATTTTTTAATTAAAAAAAATCGATAACACTGATTTTGAATATCGATTCAGTATCATTACACAAAATATCACAATATTTTAATGTATCGATATTTTCTTACATCCCTATACGCTTTGCCTCTCCTTAGTGTGAAATGGACACAAGTATTTAAGTTGCAGTACCAGCAGGGGGCGATTATTTATTCACACCCAACCAGTCGCTACTGGCAAAGGAATGTAGGAAGTACAGTCCAGGTTACAGAAAATTTAAAAAAAAAAACTTACTTGAGTTTTTGATGCAGCTTTTTGATTGATGTAACTAGATTGTTTATGCATACTTTCATATGTTATGTCACCTTACTGTACTTGTATGCTGCTTTATTCCTGACCTATACTGTTCTTTAAATGTTCTTTTGTTTGACTACTGCTTTGTTCTTATACTTGTACATGACTCTTTGTTGATATGTCAAAATAAGCGCTGTATTGTTATATTGTTTGAGAATTTAAAATTTTTAAGAAGTACTGTCCAGGCACCTTCTTTGCCTGGTGAGATCGAGCTGGGTGTCTGATATGTCCTAGAATTGTCTTTATGTTGGTCGGAAATCAAATGTCTTCTTACTGCTGATACCGCAGCTTACTGCAACTTGTGAATGCGTGTCCATTTGACACTGCTGTGACACTGGATTGCTAAGGTAGCTACAACTCTCACAAAACTCTCAGAGACCAAAGATTAATTTAGGTGGTCTGTTTTTTTAAACACGTATCTCTTTAAGCGTAAACTGCCAGTGGCAACAGCACACAGTCAGACACAGTAGTGGATGGTGGTTTTAGCAGGGGATCACCGGTGTGTCTATGGAGCAAACCCAAAAACATACAAGGGAGAGACAGAACTGAATCTTTATTTTGGGTCTGATGACAAAATAGAAAATAAGAAAAGGCGAAACAAAGTTGACACTAAACTAAAACCTAAATTGGAAAAAAGTAACACTAACTATGAAACTGCACAGGAACACGCAAAACCATAAGTGTGAAACAATTCAAACATGCAACAGTGGGAAGCAAAATCTCTGTGAACTGACATGAAGACAGACGGCCCAACAGAGGACTTAAATACACAGAAGGTTAATGAGGGAAGTGGAAACGCCTGAGGAGACACAGCTGACACAAATGATCATGATGCTGCTGGAAAAAGTAAGTCATTTGAGGCTGTACCCAATTCAGCGACCGCACGCTTCGGAGTACGCGCAGTTCGCGTACTACGTACGGCACGTACGAGGAAGTACGACAAGTGCGGAAGTGAGGAGAAGGGTCTGGCTGCAGCCAGGTGCTCTTGAAATTAGAGGGGATTTACGCACAGTGGTAAATTCCCACAGTCTGCGCTTTGTGCTTGTAGTGTGTGTAGTTTTTGTTTTATACAGTTGTCAGTCAGGCATCTAATTAGGAAGAAAATTACACTCCAAAAGACAAAAACAACCCAGGCATAAGCCCAGTAAGCCAGGCAAGAAATTTATACTAGGGGAACATTCCCCCCCCAGCCCGTGGATATTTAGGGTGGAAGATACTATATGTTCATATACAGCAATATTGTTGATTATAAGCCAGTAGGAGACACAGGCTCCACTTCTTAGGTGTTTAAATGTCACAAACGAGGATAGACCTATCTCCATTCTAACTTTTTTGAAAAGGTGTATTACACTTCAGCATCCAGATCCACCACTGATGATACTGAAATAGCACTGAAAGACGATCAAAACCAGTACATAATTGTAACCCAAAGGACCTGACACGACTCAGAAGCTCACAGTTTGGTTTTTATTTTGTGACAGTGTCTGTGGCTTTTCCCTGCACCCTTCAGCATTTTGCAGTGCTCACTGCTCCGGTCTGCACTGGCTCTCTGCTCCTGCAGCTCTATCCTCCTCCTCTCCGGCCTAGCTGCTCTTGAAATAGTGAAGGCTGGTTTTCACAGCCAACGAGCATCATTTAGTCTAGGCATGACTAAATGATGCTCGTTGGCTGTGAAAACCAGCCTTCACTAGCATCAATGTATATTTTGTAGATTATTTAAATTTCCAGTACTGTTGCTTAACCGTGTAAGACCCAACCCATCAAAAAATGCCAGTTTACCTTTCGCAGCCTCGCTGTTCGTGGATTTTTTTGTGTGCAATTTTGCATGCTGCTTTTTTTTTAAAAAAGAGCGCAGTGTCCTGATTGGCTGTAGACCATTGTCAATCAGTTTTGTGCCATGTCTCCTGTACAGTACAGAATGTGTTCAGCTTGTTAAATTTACATAAATTCTCTGCGACCTGCTGGAGTGGGGGGGCTAGGAGGAGTTGGCCGTCCGACTGCGGTCTGGAGTGTGGGGCCTCCCTGCTGCTGCGGAGTCGGGGCGGTCTGCCTCTCCCCACCGCAGGGAAAAGGGTAACACCACCTGGGTCTGGGTGCAGTTCCCCCCTCCAGGGGCAAGGGTACCTAGACCCGTTTCGTAGAGTACGCTTGGGGAGTGTGATCGTGTGTACAGCGTCTCTTTATGTCTGTCTCCACGTTGGTTGAGTGTGGAGTAAGTGCATATGAGAGCATGAGGGGGGGGATGGATGTTTGTGTCTGTGTGTGCCTGTATGTCTGTGTCTATATGTCAGGTTGGGTATCAGACGCCACCTCTCTGGGGACATCTCAGGCCCTCCAAGGTTTGGAGGCCTATCTCCCCCCACCACCACTTCCCCTGCCAGTGGCGGACTCCCTCAGACATCGGTGCGTTGGTGGTTCTTTGTGTCTGGGGATGGGCGTCCAGGTACACGCCGGCTCACTCCTTGGCGGCTGCTTATCGGGGCCTGGAGCCTGGGGCTCGCTCGGGTCACTTCGGAGGTGGGGTGCCCCCGGCCTCTCGGCGATCGTGGCTCAAGAGTTGGGTGTTCGCCTTGTAATCGGAAGGTTGCCGGTTCGAGCCCCGGCTTGGACAGTCTCGGTCGTTCTTTCCTTGGGCAAGACACTTCACCCGTTGCCTACTGGTGGTGAAGTGTCCGGCAGCCTCGCCTCTGTCAGTGCGCCCCAGGGTGGCTGTGGCTACAATGTAGCTGCCATCACCAGTGTGTGAATGTGTGGATGACTGGATATGTAAAGCGCTTTGGGGTCCTTAGGGACTAGTAAAAGTGCTATATAAATACAGGCCATTTACCATTCACCATTTTAAAAAAACAAGCGCGTCCATGCTCACAGGTGTACACACGGGTGATCACACCCACAAACTACACCCTTTTTGGCTCCTACCTCAAAGCACACTGTGTTCTGTTGATCTTATGTGCTGCACAATAATGTTTAATATTTAGTATTTACTGTCATATTCCCATATATCATTGTGATGTTGTTTATTCTATTACTCTTGTTCTCTTCAGCTTGTTTTCTTTGTTCTTTCTCAGCAGGTGATCCAGGTGATCGATAGATGCATTTTTTTTCTTTTTTTTTTCTGCCCGTTCTGTTGGTTTTTGTCTTTTGTCCTTCTCCCCCGTCCCTCTTCTCAGCTGTTTCTCTTTCCCTCTTTCTTTCTCCCCTTCTTTCCCCCAGTCAAGTCTGTCCCGTATTCAGCAAGTGAAAATAAAATAAACAATAAAAGGTGAATCAAATGGACCATTACGGCAAGGCTGGGATGGTCAATTTGGTAAAGTAAATCCGTTGGGCATCTTTCTTTGCCTTTAGACAATAATTCTGATGCAAAAGAGCCAAACGGGACAGGCAAAAAAAAAAAAAAAGTTTTTACATAAATCTTCATTCACCAGCAGCGTGACTGTGAAGTGCTGCACTGTATGTTTCTAAG